>NW_021702961.1:0-3269 GCF_005190385.1 Monodon monoceros
TGACAGAATTGAAGGAAGAAATAGATAGTTCTAAAATAATAGTTGGAGAT
The DNA here is from genome assembly GCF_005190385.1 of Monodon monoceros. Classification (NCBI taxonomy): domain Eukaryota; kingdom Metazoa; phylum Chordata; class Mammalia; order Artiodactyla; family Monodontidae; genus Monodon; species Monodon monoceros. The sequence continues at coordinate 51 of NW_021702961.1, forward strand.
CAATACCTTGCTTTCAATAATGGATAACACATCTAGACAGAAGATCAGTAGAGAGGTAGGGGGACTGAATAACACATTTAACCAACTAAACCTAACAGCCATATATAGATCACTCCACTCAACAACAGCACAATACACATTTTTCTCAAGTACACATGGAACATTCTCCAGGAAAGACCATATGTTACACCACAATACAAGTACCAATACATTTTCAAGAAACTGAAATCATACAAAGTATCTTCTTTAGGCACAGTGAAAGGAAGGTAGAAATCAATAACAGAACCATTGGTAGCCATTTCCCATCATGCCTGCCACACATGATATAAAGCAATGAAGGGAAAAACATAACTGACCATTTAGAAAAGTGGGAAAGAGGACATACCATTGACACAGAGTGTGTGTTGCTTCCCACTGTCGGATAGAAATAAATTAGCATCATTTATTCATTAGTGTGTTAATTTCTTGGTCAATCATTGGGCAGCCAGTGTTTCTGCCTGATGGGAAGATTTCCTATACTCAGTGTTGAGTGCAGACAACCTTGAAAGGGACATTTAAAAGGATTATACTGTGATGGGCTTAGCAGTACCCTTCCTCCTATGCCAGTATTTAGGCTGGGGTATTTCCATGCAGTGTGTACAATCGTAGGCCCCAGGTCACCAGAATTTAGTTGGATTCGTTTTGTTAATACATTCCTTCAGGACTTTGTCTTTTATTTGACTGTTGCATTTACTTCATTCTTTATTATCACTGCGAAACAACTTTGTTTCCTGTTCAGGTGCCAAAAAGTGGATATCAATACCTCCTGAGTTTTACACATCACAGATCTGTTTTACATATCAGAGACAGAGACAGCAACTATTTCCAATGACTTTGAGACATACTTTGAACATGTGATTAACATGTTGAGTGTTGAAATGTGTGTCGAGCTCATTATACTTGCTCTAAAAGGTTTCAAACTGCAAAGATTTAAAAATCTTTATGTTTGAATAGTTTTCCTGTGCCGTCCCTTTGTGTCAGACTGTTAATGTGCAGTCTGGCACCTTCAAATAATGTGGCTTTGTAGCCAATTATTTACATGTTGTTTTATCCACAGAGAATCTTTTTTTTTTAATAAATTTATTTATTTTTGGCTGTGTTGGGTCTTTGTTGCTGCACATGGGCTTTCTCTAGTTGGGGCGAGTGGGGGCTACTCTACATTGTGGTGTGCGGGCTCCTCATTGCTGTGGCTTCTCTCGTTGCAGAGCACAGGCTCTAGGCGCTGGGGTTTCAGTAGTTGTGGCACGCGGGCTTCAGTAGTTGTGGCTCATTGGCCCTAGAGCACAGGATCAGTAGTTCTGGCGCATGGGCTTAGTTGCTCTGTGGCATGTGGAATCTTCCCAGACCAGGGCCCGAACCCATGTCCCCTGCACTGGCAGGAGGATTCCCAACCACTGTGCCACCAGAGAAGTCCCCACACAGAGAATCTTAAGGTCAAAACATACAACTTGATTAACTACACGTCCTCCTGTTCACATTTCCCTCATCTTTTCTTCATCTTCTATGTTTCCTTGGCCCTGTTTATATTAAGTGCTTTTGCCATTATATTTGATTGTCTGTATTCCAGTGAGTTACCACAATGCTTTATGAGACACGGTAGGATATAAATGCATTTAAGTAATACATATATATATATATATATATATATATATATATGTAGTTTGCTTGAGTGCAGTGTTTTTTGTTTTCTGTACTGAATTCATTAGCATGGGTTGGTATAAAACTTAGCATAGGTCAATATGTAATTTGTAAACTAATAAGGTCTTAAAAGTGAGGAATTAAGTCTTTTAAATTTTATTATTTATTGTAAAGAGCAGAATAGCATACATAAACAGGTGCCTAAGGAAAACTTGTACTATAATATGGAACTCTCATGAACACATTTTTTTTCTTCTAATGGTATGATAGTAGGCCATTTGATTATTTCTATTTTTATGGCCTTAACTTTAGAACAATGAAATATTCGTAAATTTTAAAAAGTATTTTTATTTGATGCGGGTGGGATACTGGAGAAATGAAAGGTCAAAGACCTACTGAGGAATCCATACTTGTCTATATATTGTGTACTTTTATTTCAAGAACTGATTTAAAATTCCTAAAAGGATGCTATAGTAAGTTATTATGCCATTTCACAGACTGAATTAAGTGAATTTCAGGGAGGTATGAAACTTGCCTAAGGCTATCCAGCTACAAAGCAGTAGAAGTGAGAATTAAATCCAGGTATACCGATCGCCAAAGTTTCTGCTCATCTCTTTACATCATCCACTTTTAATAGCCAATGCTTTCCTGCTTACAAATATGACTGAGGTTTCCAGACAGTCAACAGTCCTTTTTAATCAGATAGAAAAATTACTGTTGATTCTCCTAAGACATATTCCTTTTCCATTAAGTGACTTTAGTTGTTCAAATAATACTTCCAGACAGTAGTAATCATACAGTTGGAGACTAAGAACAGAACTCAGGGATGTGTCTAGCAGTCAGTAAAGACCAACTGGGCTCACTGATGATATTTACGGTCATTTCCTCTAGACTAACATAATCTTATTAATAAGACCCTAATAATTCACAGTACTGCCCTTGCCTGATTGTTTCTTCTTCTCCCTCTATCACTCTCTCTTTCCCCATATTATTATTATTTTTGTCAATTTCTGGTGAATTAAATTCAGGGATTAGTATTCAGGAGTACTCGTCACAAAAGCAGAGAATCTTAGCTCACACCAAAGGAAGAAAATAGAGAAAAATTATAAATTATATGAATACACACACATACACACATGTACCAACTATATGTTGCACTTCTCCAAAATCTATTCGGTATCTGCACATTTCCTGTATATTAGCAGTAAGACCAGAAATGAGCGTAACGCTCTGTTTACAAGGCACTGAAAACAGACCCAAATGTGGAAATTACTAGCAATGAGAATGGGGAAGAAAGACTACAACAAGGAATGTAGATGATATTTTTGTTTCCTGGCTATGATGCCAAATATTGAACTTTCAACTTGAGACAAGGAGGCCATAAAAAGTTGTATTAGTTTCCTAGAGCTGCCATGACAGAGTACCAGGGACTGAGGAGGTTAAACAACAGAAATTTACTCACTCACAGGTCTAGAGGCTAGAAATCTGAGATAAGGTGTCAGCAGGATTGATTTCTTCTCAAGTATCTCTTCTTGGTTTGTA
>NW_021702962.1:0-1406 GCF_005190385.1 Monodon monoceros
AGGGTATGGGTTAGTGTTAGCGTACAGGTTAGGATTAGGGGACGGGTTAGGGTAAGGCTTCGGGTAAGGGTTAGGGTTAGGGTTAGGGTTAGGGTTAGAGTTAGGGGACGGCCACGGGGACAGTTTTGGGTACAGGTTAGTGTACGACAACGGTTTAGGTTGAGCGCACATTTTAGGGTACGGGTTAGTGTTAGCGTACGGGTTAGGATTAGGGGACGGGTTAGGGTAAGGCTTTGGGTAAGGGTTAGTGTTAGGGTTAGGGTTAGGGGACTGGGACGGGGACCGTTTAGGGTACAGGTTAGGGTTTGGAAAACTTTTAAGGTGAGCGTACATGTTAGGGTAAGTGTTAGTGTTAGCGTATGGGTTAGGAATAGGGGACGAGTTAGGGTAAGTCTTCGGGTAAGGGTTAGGGTTAGGGTTAGGGCTAGGGTTAGGGTTAGCAGACTGGGATGGTTTAGGGTACAGGTTAGTGTACGACAACGGTTTAGGGTGAGCGTACGTGTTAGGGTACTGCTTAGTGTTACAGTAAGGGTTAGGATTATGGGACGGGTTAGGGTAAGGCTTCGGGTAAGGGTTAGTTTTAGGGTTAGGGTTAGCTTTAGGGGATGGGGACGGTTTAGGGTACAGGATAGGGTACGACAATGGTTTAGTGTGAGCGTTCGTGTTAGGGTACGGGTTAGTGTTAGCGTACAGGTTAGGATTAGGGGACGGGTTAGGGTAAGGTTTCGGGTAAGGGTTAGTGTTAGGGTTATGGTTAGGGTTAGGGGACGGGGACGGTTTAGGGTACAGGTTAAGGTACGACAACGGTTTAGAGTGAGCGTACGTGTTAGGGTATGTGTTCGTGTTAGCATACGGGTTAGGATTAGGGGACGGATTAGGGTAAGGCTTCGGGTAAGGGTTAGGGTTAGGGTTAGGGATAGTGTTAGGAACGGGGGCGGTTTAGGGTACAGGTTAGGATACGACAACGGTTTAGGGTGAGCGTACGTGTTAGGGTATGGGTTAGTGTTACCGTATGGTTTAGGATTAGGGGACGGGTTAGTGTAAGGTTTCGGGTAAGTGTTAGGGTTAGTGTTAGGTTTAGAGTTAGGGATAGGGGACGGGGACTATTTAGGGTACAATTTAGTGTACGACAACTGTTTAGGGGGAGCGTACGTGTTAGGGTACGGGTTAGTGTTAGCGTACGTGTTAGGATTAGGTGACGGGTTAGGGTAAGGCTTCGGGTAATTGTTAGTGTTAGTGTTAGGGTTAGGGTTAGGGGACGGGGACTCTTTAGGGTACAGGTTAGTGTATGACAACGGTGTAGGGTGAGCGTACGTGTTAGGGTACGGTTTAGTGTTAGCGTACGGGTTAGGATTAGGGGACGGGTTAGGGTAAGGTTTCGGGTAAGGGTTAGGGTTAGGGTTAGG
>NW_021702962.1:1506-2441 GCF_005190385.1 Monodon monoceros
GATAGGGGACGGGGATGGTTTAGGGTACAGGTTAGGGTACGACAACAGTTTAGGGTGAGCGTACGTGTTAGTGTACGGGTTAGTGTGAGCGTACGGGTTACGAATAGGTGACGGGTTAGTTTAAGGCTTCGGGTAAGTGTTAGGTTTAGGGTTAGGGTTTGGGGACGGGGATGGTGACGGTTTAGGGTATAGGTTAGTGTACGACAACGGTTTAGGCTGAGCGTAAGTGTTAGGGTATGTGTTAGTGTTAGCGTAAAGGTTAGGATTAGGGGACGGGTTAGGGTAAGGCTTCGCGTAAGTGTTAGTGTTTGTGTTAGGGTTAGCGTTAGGGGATGGGGACGGTTTAGGGTACAGGTTAGGTTACGACAACGGTTTAGGGTGAGCGTACGTGTTAGGGTATGGGTTAGTGTTAGCATGCGGGTTAGGAATAGGGAACGGGTTAGGGTAAGTCTTCGGGTAAGAGTTAGGGTTAGGGTTAGGTTTAGGGTTAGGGGACGGCGACGGGGACGGTTTAGGGTACAGGTTTGGGTACGACAAAGGTTTAGCATGAGCGTACATGTTAGGGTACGGGTTAGTGTTAGCTTACGGGTTAGGATTAGGGGAGGGTTAGGGTAAGGCTTCGGGTATGGGTTAGGGTTAGGGTTAGGGTTAGGGGACGGGGACGCTTTAGGGTACAGGTTAGGGTACGACAACGTTTTAAGGTGAGCGTACATTTTAGGGTACGGTTTAGTGTTAGCGTATGGTTTAGGATTAGGCGACGGGTTAGGGTAAGTCTTCGGGTAAGGGTTAGGGTTAGGCTTAGGGTTAGGGGATGGGGACAGGGACGGTTTAGGGTACAGGTTAGGGTACGACAACGGTTTAGGGTGAGCGTTCGAGTTAGGGTACAGTTTAGTGTTAGCGTAAGGGTTAGGATTAGGGGACGGGTTAGGGTAAGG
>NW_021702963.1:0-1052 GCF_005190385.1 Monodon monoceros
AGCAGAATCAGATGTTGGAGTCATGTGGCCACGAGCTGAGGAATGCATGCAGTTTCTGGGAGCTGCGAGAGCCAAGGAGGTGTATTTTTCCAGAGCTTGCAGATGGAACACGGCCCTGCTGACACCTTGATTTTGGCAGAATGAAACTGATTTTTGACTTCTGACCTCTAGAACTGTGAGGTAATAAATGTGTGTTGTTTTAGGCCACCTGGTTTGTGGCAGTTTGTTACAGCAGCAGTAGGAAACCGATTCGCCCCATGTGTTGTTCTCCCAGAGACATGGAAGCATGTGGTCAGCTTGGTGTCCGTTGATAACAGCCACGCTAGCTGGTATTTGTCGGGCGCTCAGGGGAACTGCGCCGGGCGTTTTATATCCGTTCTCTTGTTGTCTCCTTACGCACTCCTGGGAGGCCTGCACCTTGTGGATTGAGCTTGGAGTTTCACTCACGTTAGGCACCACGTCTTGTTTGTTGAGCTAGCCAAATATGAGTGATGGACAGGGTGGAATTCTGAGAGAAGAGGCCACTTGGAAATTGTCGGAGGTTTCAACAGATACCGACGGGCCTAAGTTAGAGATATCTGGGGCACTAGGACTAGAGAAGTCAGGAATTATATCAGAGAAATTGTGAAGGAGACAAGTAGGGCACAGGACTTAGCTGATGCTTGAATTAAGGCACGTGAAATCAGGAGCGGGGTGGGGGGAGGGTGCCAAAGGAATCTTTCCGACACCTTAGGAGTAGCTGGGACTCACCAGGGGCCAAGCTGAGGCCTCCTATTAACCCCACTCATAAGCCTTCACTGTTTTTGCCACCGTTGTTATTGATGGTGTATGTTCAGTGAGTCGGTTACATAGAGAAACATGTGGAGCCATTCAACTTACTGTATTGCTGACAGGCAGTGTCCTAAGAGGTATCCAAACTGGGCAGGTGTTACTTGAGAGCAGGGTTTCTCTGCCCTGGTACTATTAATATTTGGGGGTGGGTAATTCTTTATTGTCACGCTGTCATGTGTAGTGTAGCATATTTCGCAGCATCCCTGGTCTCTACCTAGTGC
>NW_021702964.1:0-27882 GCF_005190385.1 Monodon monoceros
TTTGAGAAGCATAGGTGTTAGCTCTTCTCTAGTTTTTGATAGAATTCACCTTTGAAGCCATCTGGTCCTGGGAATTTGTTTGTTGGAAGATTTTTCATCACAGTCTCAATTTCATTGCTTGTGATTGGTCTGTTTATATTTTCTATTTCTTCCTGGTTCAGTCTCAGATGGTTGTGCTTTTCTAAGAGTTTGTCCATTTCTTCCAGGTTGTCCATTTTATTGGCATGTAATTGCTTGTAGTAATCTCTCATGATCCTTTGTATTTCTGCAGTGTCAGTTGTTACTTCTCCTTTTTCATTTTTCATTCTATTGATTTGAGCCTTCTATCTTTTTTTCTTGATGAGTCTGGCTAATGGCTTATCAATTTTGTTTATCTTCTCAAAGAACCAGCTTTTAGTTTTATTGATCTTTGCAATTGTTGCCTTCATTTCTGTTTCATTTATTTCTGATCTGATCTTTGTGATTTCCTTCCTTCTGCTAACTTTGGTTTTTTTTTTTTTTTTTGGTCTTCTTTCTCTAATTGCTTTAGGTGTAAGGTTACGTTATTTATTCGAGATGTTTCTTGTTTCTTGAGGTAGGATTGTATTGCTCTAAACTTCCCTCTTAGAACTGCTTTTGCTTCATCCCATAGATTTTGGGTCATCGTGTTTTCATTGTCATTTGTTTCTTGGTATATTTTGATTTCCTCTTTGATTTGTTTAGTGATTTCTTGGTTATTAAGTAGTGTACTGTTTAGCCTCCATGTGTTTGTATTTGTTACAGATTTTTTTCTGTAACTGATATCTAGCCTCATAGAATTGTGGTCAGAAAAGACACTTGATACGATTTCAGTTTTCTTAAATTTACCAAGGCTAGATTTGTGACCCAAGATATGATCTATCCTGGAGAATGTTCTGTGAGCACTTGAGAAGAAAGTGTTTTCTGTTGCTTTTGGTTGGAATGTCCTGTAAATATCAACTAAGTGTGTCTTTTTTAATGTATCATTTAAATCTTGTGTTTCCTTATTTATTTTCATTTTGGATGATCTTTCCATTGGTGAAAGTGGGGTGTTAAAGTCCCCTACTATGAATGTGTTACTGTCGATTTCCCCTTTTATGGCTGTTAGTATTTGCCTTATGTATTATGGTGCTCCTGTGTTGGGTGCATAAATATTTACAATTGTTATATTTTCTTCTTGGATTGATCCCTTGATCATTATGTAGTGTCCTTCTTTATCTCTTGTAATAGTCTTTTTTTTTTTTCTTTTTTTTTGCGGTACGCGGGCCTCTCACTGTTATAGCCTCTCCTGTTGTGGAGCACAGGCTCTGGACGTGCAGGCTCAGCGGCCATGGCTTATGGGCCTAGCCGCTCTGCGGCATGTGGGATCTTCCCTGAGTGGGGCACGAACCTGTGTCACCTGCAACAGCAGGTGAACTCCCAACCACTGCACCACCAGGGAAGCCCTCTTGTAATAGTCTTTATTTTCAAGTCTCTTTTTTCTGATATGAGAATTGCTACTCCAGCTTTCTTTTGATTTCCATTTGCATGGAATATCTTTTTCCATCTCTTCCCTTTTGGTCTGTGTATGTCCCTAGGTCTGAATGCATTTCTTGTAGACAGCTTATATATGGGTATTGTTTTTGTATCCATTCAGCCAGTGTATGTCTTTTGTTTGGAGCCTTTAATCCATTTACATTTAAGGTAATTATCGATATGTATGTTCCTATTACCATTTTCTTAATTGTTCTGGGTTTGTTTGTAGGTCTTTTCCTTCTCTTATGTTTCCTGCCTAGGGAAGTTCCTTTAGCATTTGTTGTAAAGCTGGTTTGGTGGTGCTGTATTCTCTTAGCTTTTGCTTGTCTGTAAAGGTTTTAATTTCTCTGTTGAATCTGAATGAGATCCTTTCTGGGAGAGTAATCTTGGCTGTAAGTTTTTCCCTTTCATCTCTTTAAATATGTCCTGCCACTCCCTTCTGGCATGCAGTTTCTGCTGAAAGATCAGCTGTTAACCTTATGGGGATTCCCTTGTGTGTTATTTGTTGTTTTTCCCTTGCTGCTTTCAATATTTTTTTCCTTGTATTTAATTTTTGATAGTTTGATTAATATGTGTCGTGGTGTGTTTTTCCTTGTATTTATCCTGTATGGGACTCTCTGTGCTTCCTGGACTTGATTGACTATTTCCTTTCCCACGTTAGGGATGTTTTGAAGCATAACCTCTATAAATATTTTCTCAGTCCCTTTCTTTTTCTTTTCTTCTTCTGGGACCCCTATAATTCAAATGTTGGTCTGTTTAATGTTGTCCCAGAGGTCTCTAAGACTGTCCTGAATTCTTTTCATTCCTTTTTTTAATTCTGCTCTGCAGTAGTTATTTCCACTATTTTATCTTCCAGGTCACTTATCCGTTCGCTGCCTCAGTTATTCTGCTATTGATTCCTTCTAGAGAATTTTTTTTTTGCGGTACGCGGGCCTCTCACTCTTGTGTCCTCCCCCGCCGTGGAGCACAGCCTCCGGACCCGCAGGCCCAGCGGCCATGGCCCACGGGCCCAGCCGCTCTGCGGCATTGGGATCCTCCCGGACCCGGGCATGAACCCGTGTCCCGTGCATCGGCAGGCAGACTCCCAACCACTGCGCCACCAGGGAAGCCCCTTTTAGAGAATTTTTAATTTCATTCATTGTGTTGTTTGTCATTGTTTGTTTGCTCTTTAGTTCTTCTAGGTCCTTGTTAAACGTTTCTTGTATTTTTTCCATTCTATTTCCAAGATATTGGATCATCTTCACTATCATTACTCTGAATCCTTTTTCAGGGAGACTGCCTGTTTCCTCTTCGTTTGTTTGGTCTGGTCGGTTTTTACCTTGCTCCTTCATGTGCTGTGTGTCTTCTCATTTTGCTTAAGTTACTGTGTTTGGGGTTTCCTCTTCACAGACTGCAGGTTCGTAGTTCCCGTTGTTTTTGGTGTCTGCTTCTAGTGGGTAAGATTAGTTCATTGCGTTGTGTAGGCTTCCTGGTAGAGGAGACTAGTGTCTGTGTTCTGGTGGATGATGCTGGATCTTGTCTTTTTGTTGGGCAGGTCTGCGTCCATTGGTGTGTTTTGGGGTGTCTGTGACCTTTTCATGATTTTAGGCAGCCTCTCTGCTAATGGGTGGGGTTGTGTTCCTGTCTTGCTAGTTGTTTGGCATGGGGTGTCCAGCACTGGAGCTTGCTGGTTGTTGAGTGTAGCTGGATCTTAGCATTGAGATGGAGATCTCTGGGAGAACTTTCACTGTTTGATATTACGTGGAGTCAGGAGCTCTTTGGTGGACCAATGTCCTGGACTCGGCTCTCATTCCTCAGAGGCACAGGACTGACACTCGGCCGGAGTACCAAGACCCTGACAGACACACAGCTCAGAAGAAAAGGGTGAAAAAAAGAAAGAAAGAGAGAACGAAAGAGAGAAAGAAAGAGAGAGAAAGAAAGAAAGAAAAAATAAATTAAATAAAAGTTATTAAAATAAAAAATAAAAGAAATTATTAAAAATAAATTAAAAGTAATAAAAAAAAAGGTAGGTGAGAGCAAGCAAACCAAAAAGCAAATCCACCAATGATAACAAGCTCTAAAAACTCTACTTAAAAAAAAAAAGGACAGACAGAACCCTAGGAGGAATGGTAAAAGCAAAGCTATATAGACAAAATCACACAAAGATGCATACACATATACACTCACAAAAAAGAAAAAAAGAAAAAAATATATATCTATATTATATTTAATAAAAAGAAGAGAGAGCAACCAAATCAATAAACAAATCTACCAATGATAGTAAGCTCTAAATACTAAACTAAGATAAACATAAAACCAGAAACTAATTAGATGTAGAAAGCAAATCTTAAGTCCACAGTTGCTCCCAAAGTCCACCGCCTCAATTTTGGGATGATTTGTTGTCTGTTCAGGTACTCCACAGATGCAGGGTACATCAAGTTGATTGTGGAGATTTAATCTGCTGCTCCTGAGGCTGCTGGGAGAAATTTCCCTTTGTCTTCTTTGTTTGCACAGTTCCTGGGGTTCAGCTTTGGATTGGCCCTGCCTCTGCATGTAGGTCACCTGAGGGCGTCTGTTCCCTTTTGAGAAGTCTGAGGTCTTCTGCTAGCATTCAGTAGGTGTTCTGTAGGAGTTGTTCCACATGTAGATGTACTTCTGATGTATTTGTGGGGAGGAAGGTGATCTCCACGTCTTACTCCTCTGCCATCTTGAAGGTCTCCCTGTTTGGGCTTTTGATAAAAGGATTGAATTCTCATTTTTTGGAGTCAAAATGAAAGGGGGCTTGATAAATAGTTTTTAAAAAGGGGATTCGTTCTGTTAAGTTTTAATACTGTTATCAGTAATATGCATTGTGACCTTCCTTGACAGATCACATATGATCCAATAATTTCTTAGCATTAATGTATGCTCAGTTTTCACTTGGAATCTGTACTTAGACATAATAGCAGCAGTTGCCTTGGGAAAATATGCTTCAGTTTCTGTGTGTCATTCTCTTCATCTCAAGTTCAATCTTTTAAAGAGCTGAGCTGTATCCCTTGTTTCCTTTGTATTTTCCTCTCACTCGAGTACTGTGCTGTGTACCCAGCAGGTACTTCAAAGACATTGTTAGGCTGACTCTCACAGTCATCATCTTCATTAAGTTTTACATGAAAGAACATCTTGATGATAAGGTAGGGTGGAGTGTAGGGGTGGTGGTGGGCAGAAGTACCAGCCCTCTGGAGACTAGGAACAGTATTCAAAAGACCTTGATGAGCAAGAAACAAATATAAGGCCATTCACTAGTACACTCAAGGAACAAAAACCACATTGTACAAATGTAAAATGAGTAATGAGGAGCTAGATCCAAATACCTCAGAAAAACATCTAAAAGTCATAATGAATTTCAAAAGTCTCCATGAGTCAGCAACATGGTGCTTTTAAAAACAGAGCATTTTCCCCAGGATGTGTTAAAAACGAGTATAGTCTGCAACATTGAGGCTTGAAGTCTATCTCATATTAAATGGCATAATTACATGAGATAAGTTGGAAGATATGTTGTGAGCTAAAGAAGTAAAACTCAATTTATATTTTAATTTTGTTAGCCTTCCTTGAAAGATTCCTGAAAATATGGTGCCCATTAAGTCCCTTTATAAATAATGGTAGCATTCATCCACAAGCTAAGATCTCAGGTTCTCAAGTAAATATTAGTTACAGTGCAGATGAAGTATCCACTGTGTTTTTAACCATAATGAAGTGACAGTCACCATACTGGGGAGACATTCCCATGCGAAGAAGAGTGACTTTTTCCTGTCTTTGTAATACCTCTGGTAGTATTAAGAACAGTATTCGCATACTGTCAACCTGTACGCAGCTCTGATGCTGAATATTCATTTGAGTTCAGTTATGCATGCTATGGGATTTCAAAAATTTGTAACAATTTAAAAAATTCACATATCTGTTTTGGAAAATTTATGTTGAATATTAAAGATGAAATGAAATAAAATGATTCTTTCTCTGCCATTAACTCATTAAAACTATTGTCTAACATGTTTAAGAATTTTAAATAAATTATGTAACTGGAAAAAATTAAAGCAAACACAGAGTTTGACCACAGTTTATAAGCAGTGTGTGAAAGGGCTCACTTTGTCATCAAATGGGTTTCATTAATGGGGAATGTACATATGAAATAAATTCTAAAGCTGAAGAGTAGAAATTCCCTGTTTTATACAGGCCAGCCAAAACAGAAAATATAAAGAGGTTTTGGATAGTATAGTTGATACACTGATAAGAAATATCAGCTCAGCTTTGTACTTCATAAAAAAGAATGCACATTTTCAAATTGTACCTCTGTGAAAACAAGCCATCATGCTGGGAGAAGCCCAACAAGGCCAAAGAGAGACCCACATCAAGAGATATTCAGTCCAGCCACCCTAATTTGCCAGTCATAGGAAAGGAGTAAGCCATCTTGAAAGAGGATCTTCCAACAGCCAGTTGAGCTGCCTACAGCATGTTAGGTTTTCTGGAAGCAAACACTGAGATGGAGCTGATGATATAAATGATTAGTAGACTTCAACACTTGTGTAAGGAGGGGCAACAGCAGAACTGGGCAGAGGAAGAATCTAAACTTCAGTGAAGGTCTGACAAAGCCTTTGCCAACCAGTTGTGAAGATCTACAGTGAGTTTTGCTCATCAGATTTGTTCCTGGTCAATCTGAGATGGCTGGACCTTCATATTGCTGCCTTGTGCAGTTATCAGATGTGAGCTGTTCTGTAAAGGATGTGACCTCAGATGAAGCAGCTCTCTGTAGCTGAGGCCAGACACTGAAGGAGCTGATCATCCCCCGCCCCGCCCTGTAGCTGGACAGCAAGTCCTTCTTTGAAAAGAGGATCTTGGTAGTGCTTCTCCCTGCTGCCGCACTGCCCTACTTGGAGCAGAGATGAGTTGCCCTGGTGTAGTTTATTATACAGAAATATTAACTGTAATACATCAAGAAAATTTGGGGGAAATTAAGTTATAAAATGAAAAACAAACAGCAAAGTCTTTTACTTAATTTAGGCATTTATTTGATGTCCATATGAGTAAGAATTGTTTAGGTATTTACTTATATGGTCTCTGTATATAATGGAAGGAATCAAAAGGAGAAAACATCAAGGGATAAAAAACTCTTTAATGTCAAACTGTCATAAAATGAAAGTTTGAACAATAAATGGGACAATATTTGTAACAAAAAATAGGCAAAGGATTTCTATCTCTTAATATATGATACTTTCAAATAAAAATATATGAGAATTTTAGTAGAGAAACAAGACGTGAGAAAAGATGTATGTACAGATAATGAACATATGAAAAATGTTCAATCTCATGAATAAAGAAATGTAAATTAAAACTATAAAAATACCATTTTAACTTATCAAATAAACAATATTAAAAGAAAGTGGTGCATAGCACAGGGAGATCAGCTTGGTGTTTTGTGACCACCTGGAGGGGTGGGATAGGGAAGGTTGGAGGGAGGTACAAGAGGAGGGGATATGGGGATATATGTATACATATAACTGATTCACTTTGTTTCTGTGTTAGCAGAAACTAACACAACGTTGTAAAGCAATTTTACTCCAATGAAGATGTTAAAAAAAAAAGAAAGTGGTACTTATTGCTTATGCTGATGGATAAGGTCATTCACATAAATCCTGGTGGGAGAAGAATTCCTTAAGACTCTTGTAGAAAGCATTTTGGCAATATGCATTAAAAGTCATAGAACCATACATTCTCTCTCACCCAGCAATTAAATTTCCAAAGCCCTGCCTTGGAGAAATGTTTCAATATTTATGTATTAAAATATTCATCCCAGCCTTTTATGTTTATTAGTAACCAAATGGGATAGTTATAGTAATTTGTTGGGATAGAACATTATATGGCCATTAAGCATGCTATTTGGTAAAAAATTTTTTTAGTGAGACAAACTGTTTATTATGTTCAAAAAATTCATAAAATCTATATACAATAAAAATTCAACTCTGAAGCATGTTTATACATGTTTGAAAATGTGGCAGTGTGTCTATTGTTGCTTTTACGGCTAGGAAGATTCTCAAATGGTATTGATTTCCATGCACTTGGACAGGGGAAAGATTTTCATGTCAAGCTGCCTGACACCTTAATACAAGGCATTCATGTCATCACTGTCTGGCACTTAAAAGTATCCAGGTTCTGTCAGACATCGAGTGGTTCCCAGGCCATGATTAGCAAGCGGTTCACCCTCAAGTACATCCAAGTGCTGAGCTTTGTCCTCTCACCCTTTGATTCTTGTAGCCTTTCCTCTATTGGACTTCCTTTCTCTCTCTAGCTTCTCTAGGTCCAGTTACCACTGCTTCTTCTTACTCATCTTATCCAATCACAGTTTTCTCCCACGAATTGGATTCAGCCAGGGTTAGAATGATGTTTAAATCTTTGTTTCTGCTCTAGTGAGAGCATCAGTTGCTACTGAGTAGTGAGAGAGCAGAAGATACGGAAATATACATCTACGTGATTTGGGCTAATAATTGTTTTGTCTTGATATATCCATATTATTGTCGTACGACTTGTGCTGGCCAAAGGAGACTAGATGAATTGAAAATCTGCTTGAAATCTTATAGTTGCTACTTGAAATCCTATAGTCTGAGAACTTTTGGAAAGTGTATTATATTTAGGTTTTAACATAGTTCTTATTCAGGGAATTTATAAGACTTCTAGAGAGCATTGAAGTCACACTGAAGATTTGTCATCTGAGATGTAGAGGAATTTCTCAGTTACATCATGAGATCTCTGTGCTCAGTTTTTCCTCTAATCTGTTTCATGGCAGAAGCAGGCAGCGCCATAGTCTGTTACACAACTGATAAGTAGTAGTCTTGTCTTATTCAGAAATTTCTCTGTTCTTGGCTCAGACTTTCTTTGTGAGGAAAATAGATTGTGTGTGGGTTTTCATGGCTATTTTAGGGGAATTTAGTGACTGTACCAACCTTTTAAGCAGCCTCTCTGTTCTTACTTCTTTTCCAGTAGAGGAGAAAAATCAACAGAAGCTGTGTTGACATCAAAGAAAGCATTTCTGCCTGTGACAATGTGTCTGAGACACAAAGCATTGACCTTGAAGCGCTAGTCTATTCATTTGTGGATGGTTTAATCAGTGAGTCCTTTTAACAGCTTGGCTATTTCTCCCTGGTATATAACCCAGTGGCTCACTCTTGCTCTTATTTTCTATGTCTATCTTTATTACTCATCAAGAAAAAGGAAGCTCTAGACTTCCACTTCTAAGGGTATTTCCTCAGTCTTACAAAAACATGGAAGCAATGGAGCAAAATTTGAGAATAAAATAAACTATCAAACCATGCAAAGTATTTGTGAAAATACATTCATAGACACAAAGAACTAGAGCCTTGCGTATATAATATGGTGAAGATAGTTCTCAGTTCCTATTAAAATCCCTGCCACTTTTTGTAAATAATCTGTGCTCATCAATTAATTTCTTCTGAGCATCTGGGATAAGTTTATGAAATTGTCTAATATGGGCCTTTAAGAAAACAGTTTTATAAATATCCCTACCAGCAGTGTATATTCCCTAAAGTCACTAAACTTTAAATATACAATCATCACTTAAGCTTTTATGGAGAAAAAAACCAAATGACCATCATAGGAGCCAAAGTAAAAAAAGTTGGATTTCCTCTTTGCACCAATCAATAAAAGTTATAATGGAATAGTAACTTTAAAACCTTCAAAGAAAAAAGAGTGTTCTAATTAAGATCTTCAGCTGTGCCATCATTCATAGGTGAAGTCTACTGAAACACATCCTCTGACTTACAACCATTCGGAATACTTACTCCACAAATATCTTTTTTGTTGATATTACCAAAGGAAATTTATCTGCAACTACAGAAAAAAAATTAAATGGAGGTGAGGTAGATGAGTATGTGGAGAAGGAGAAAGATAAGGAGGTTGCTTGAAAATTATGATTAAAAAAGAAAAGAACCATCCAGTTTTAGAGATAATATAATAAAAGATGTGTGTGTGTGTGTGTGTGTGTGTGTGTGTGTGTGTGTGTGTATGATGAGTTGATGTTTGCTGAAATGACCATAGTAAAGGAAGTGTATTATTTCTAATTCACTTATCTGTGAAAACAAAAGCAGAACATAAAAGATAAAAAACTTATTTACTATGGAAGTACTGAACCTCTGTACAAAGTAATAAATTTGAAGTAGGGAAAGTTTCAGAAAGGGAAGAAGGCCCCAATTTTTACAAAACTTGAAGGAAATTTAAAAAAATATGTGCTTGATTATGTGGTTATGAATTAATATTTATAGAATGAGTAATGTCTGTTAAATTTGCTATATTAATCTCAATGTTATAAAAACCTTCAATTCATTCTAAAACATAAAAAGAGAGAAAGTGATCCATATTTCAAAACCATGTCAGAAAAATGGCAACATATTCAAAAAGAAAAACTTGAAGGAAAATAGCATATCTTCGAGCTATTATTAAAATTATGAACACTACACTACATAAAACTATTGAAAATGTTTGAGTAATATTGGGTAAAATATAACAATACTGAAATGTGTGAATTATATAAATTATGTAAATATACTGTCATGTGGAATATAATATCATGTTAGGATAGTGGCACTAATACTATCATTACTATTAAGTTATTTTAATATTATTTTATTCTTTTTAATATTCCCACAGTTCCTTATCGTGAAAGATCAATTGCTTTTATAATCATATACTTGAAATAAAATGTCTCTGAATAAAATGCAGGGCTCTTCAAAAATTTTGCAAAGAAAATGTTTATTTTTGTTTTGTAAACAAGTTTAATTATCCTGTATTATTTTTAATATCTAATAAGCTAACCATTTTTACAAAAGCATCACATATACAGTTATTTTAATGAATCTATGTTTTTGGTCCATGATAGAATAGAATTTTGGTTCTGATAATTATCAAATACTCAAAAAAATGACTCTTAAAAAATATTCTTTAATAACCTTGTATGTTTTCCTCATTTGAAGCTATTGCAACATCACTGGAATAATCTGACTCATCTTCAGGCTGTTTCAGTGTATGTTATATTTCCCAGGATTAATAGTCTTAGTGTACATTTACTAGAGCAGAAATGGAAAGTGCCATTAAACAGAGCTCATGAGACTTATTTTTATTGAAGTCTCCCTGAGGACAGGGAACATTCCTATTTAAGGTTGTTCATGCTATTGCTACCACAGCCCCAGTAAGTCAAAAAAAC
Organism: Monodon monoceros; assembly: GCF_005190385.1. NCBI lineage: Eukaryota > Metazoa > Chordata > Mammalia > Artiodactyla > Monodontidae > Monodon > Monodon monoceros. The sequence continues at coordinate 10,736 of NW_021702964.1, forward strand.
AGTGAAGTAGCCCTGCAGTCAGGGGTGCATAAGGAGAGGCAGCAGGATTGGTCAGTGATGTGATGTGTCTATCCAATTAGCAGCATTGATAAGTATGGTCCTAGTAGTGGGATCCAAAGATCTATTGAGGAATTGTGCTATTGCCTGGACTCAGTTTTTGATAGAATACATTTTCTTTGAAAGGAGACATTTTTTTCCCAGTAATATAATTGTTTTCAAATGATAAAGTTCTAAATTAGGAAGAAAATGTGGGTAGTGAGTAGCACTCATATTGTTCAGTCATGATCAATTACCCTATGTCCCTGGCACAGTCAATGGTTCTTTTAACACAGAATAAACATTGAGGTCACTGGAACTCTGCTGATGCCATGCAGAACTCAGAGTGATCCATCTTAGACTCTCAGTGAACCTTCAGATCCAAAAACGATGTGAAAATAGAGTGTAGATAAAGTTGATAAAATACCATTAATTCATTTAACCCTTTTGATAACCCTGTGAGGTATGTAAAGAAGCATGGCTTGAGAAGTAGAACCTGAAGATCCTTTGCTCCGCCTCCATTAAGGCTGACTGAAGTACTTATGTTCCCTGCAAAAAGTAGTCTTATCTGAAATATACTTGCTACTCCTGCTAGAAAAAGTTACCGTTTCCTAACGATACAACAAAATATTATAGGCATGAGTGTTGTGGGCATGCCAGCTCCCTTATTCCCAGGTCTCTAAAATACAACTTTTAATCTACAAATTTTGGGGATAAAATTTAGATGCACCTAACCCTTAGATGCTATGGGTTAGAAATTTATTCCTAGGTGAGTATTTATCTCAATCAAATTCTCTTTTATCAAAAGTATTTATAGCTCTTATAGAGTTCAATATGTAATGATTCTGTTATTAGAATTATAAATTAATACTTCTTACATCAGCACAGGCATCACACTTGGATGTAGCAAGCTATATGAGTCTGATATATTTAATCTCAAGCCATAACTTTTTACCATAGAATATATTTATAAATATGGCATGTGTGGACATACACACACACAGGCACACAGACACAGCACATATATGTGTGTATATATATATATATATATGTATGTATATATACATGTATAGATGTATATCACTTAGTCAATAAATATTCTTTGAGAACCTATCACATGGTAGGCACTGGTGATAAAGAAGATCCCTGTCCTGAGGTTGCTGACATTCCAGTAGGGAGAGACAGACAATAATAACGTCAAAAACAAACAAGATAGTTTCAGATACTGATAGGTGTTCTAGAGAGGACAAACATGGTGATATCAAGAGTGACTGTTGCGGTGCGGGGGTGTTACTGCTGGTGGGGAGCCAGTGAATAATACTTTTCTGAGGAAGTAGAAGGAGGTCTGAGCTGGGATCTCTGTGGAGAGAAAACAATGGTCATACAAGTCTGGGGAAGAGGGTTCACAAGCACTAGCAAGTGCATAGGCACAGAGATGGGAAAGAAAATCCAGTATTGCTGGAGATTTATATTAAAAAATTGGAGAGCAATGAGGTTGGGGAGCAGTGAAGCTGAGGAAGTAGGCAGGGGCCAGATTTTATGAAGCCTTATAAGGCAACGGATAGAGTTTAGACTCTAAGTGTATTGGGAAGCCATTGGAGTGTTGTAAGCAGGTGAAAAATATGAACTTACTTCTCCTTTAGAAAGGTAATTCTGAAAAAATTCCTTCTACTCTTTGTACCTCATGTTCACTAGTTTGTAAGGCCTGCTAATTTTATCTCTGTCCTAGCCCTTTCATCTGCCTACTCTTCTCCATTCCTACTGTCACTACTTTAATTCAGGTTTTCGTTTTCTTCAGCTTTTACTATCACCTACTAACTTGCCTCCCTGCCTCCAGTCTTTTTCCTTTTTGATCCATTCTAATTTCTGCCATTAGAGTTCTTTTGCTTAAAAACTCATCAGCCTCTCAATGTTTCCAGAGTTAGGTCCAGAATCCCTATGTAGAAGGGTTTCAGAAAGAAGTCCTGTGTTTGTACCCAGAGGTCTGGCAGGGTGGATCTAGCATTGTTAAATTTATTTGAGGAACCAAGTTTCTCAAAGGAAAAAACTCATTTTTAAAAACAATTTCAGCTCACTGGCTTGGTCCAAAGATAAGGGGTCAAAATTGGAGCAAAAGACTTATTTTTGAATGTAGTTAGGCATGCCACACCAGTTTCCCTAAGCCCAGTCTCATGGACTGAAGCAAAATGTCCAGGGAAAGTTAGATGTAACAAACAGAGATTCTTTAAGAGAAAATGAAGAACACAATGTAGCAATAGTTTGTGTCCTCATAAAAGGTATACCATGAGCTACTCCCTTATTTAGAAAACCCATGAATCCCAAAGACAAATACTAGTAACAAAAGTGAGGTTACTAAGCATCTAGAAAGATTAGACAGTGGGGTCCTCAAACTATTTAATGAAGAAAACCATCAGCATCCATTGGAATGATTCTAACAGTTTAGATTTTAGCTTTACAAGATACAAGCTTTATTCAAATTTGGACTAATCTTGTACAACTCAATGAGTTATTCAGGGCACTATTTGGCCTTTAGTGGAAATCATCACAGACAGGCTTGTAGATAAGTGGGTGATATCAGTGGAGAACACATTGTGCTGCGGGTTTATATTACAGCAATTAATCCAGCATCTGGGAGGAACACAGACTTAGGCCTTAACATCATCTCTCCATCAGAATCATTCCTCATTTAGCTCATTTGGCAAGCCTTGCTACTGCCTGAAAATAAAGGATCACAGATGAAAGTTGCCACATCCTGTTGAGAATGGGCAATTATCCTTTATTTGGTTTCCCACTTTCCTTGTAAACATGCCAACAGATAAAGTGTTGGTTTGAATGTAGTGCCATTAGAATTAACTTTTTCTCACCACATGAGTGAGGCATGTCCTCAGGTCTCATTTCCTGGAGATGGCTGTGTTCCTACCAGGCATTACTTTTCAGTGGCTATGTTGTACGACAATGAGTAATCATTCTAAAAGGGAATAAAGTGGTCAAGTCAGTGGACCAATGGCCTATCTTTGTGATCACGCCATACCGACCACTTGTTTTTAGGTAAAAAAAAAAAAGATAGTTTTAATGTTTTCCCTTGGAATATTGGGTCCAAGTATGGCAAGATGGGAACTGCTTCCTCAGGCTTTGTCCTGCAAGGGCCTGTGCTTATTCCCAATTCTTGTCCCACAAAGGATTGCTGATGCATGATTGCAGTGGGCTTGCAGTCATGCAGGTGATATAGTCACCTATTATTTGGGGGAATAGTTCTTACAGGGGAATTCAGGGTAAAGAACACAAGATTTTGAATCACAGCCTAACTCTTGAACACGAGATTTTGAATCACAGCCTAACCAGTTTTATATATCTTTGAAATTACATTTATTTTTATTGTGGTAAAAAACACATAATATGAAATTTATCACTTTAAATATTTTCAAGTGTACAGTTCAGTAGTGTTAAGTACATCACACTGTTGTGAAACAAATCTCCAGAACTTTTTCAAATCTGAAACTCTATATCCTTTACACAGCAACTTTCCATTTCCTTCTCCTTTCAACCCCTAGTAATCACCATTCTGCTTCCCGTATCTATAAACTTGACTATCTTAGATACTTCATATAAGTGGAATCATGTAGTATTTAGCTTCTTTTGACTGCCTTTATTCCATTTAGCATAATTTCCTCAAGGTTCATCCACATTGTAGCATATGACAGGATTTCCCTCCTTTTCAAGGCTGAATAATATGTATACACCACATTTTGTTTATCCATTTATCCACAGAGGTTACATTTTGTTATTTGAAAAATGGGAAATAATAAGTCATTTGTAGCTCAAAGAGTCACTGTCATCTTCTAGTGTAAACTTTGAAGCAGTACATGTTTGTTACTGTTATATTGGAAAGTTATGTTATAGTAGAAAGCATGGTAAAAGATTCATGAAATCTGGGTTCTAATCTTGACTCTGCTACCACTTTTCTAAATGTATCAGCAGTCTACATGCTCTGGGGCTGCAAGGTACTCATCTGTAAAATCATTTCTATTAACTACTCAACAGGATTTTTGAGAGGTGAAGGAGGCAGATTCATTTCTCAGAGATCTCTCAGTAATTTTTGGTGCCAGGTGCTCAGCTGTTAGTTCTGGATGTGGACTTTTTTATCATTCAGGAGGGACAAGCTTGTACCAGAGCCTCAGTCTCCTGATCTATGAAAATGATTGAAGCTAATCCAGAGCAATGAAGTCACTGAACTTTAAAACCACCAATTAAAAAAAAAAAAAACGCTTATTGATAAACATAGACATTTTGTGTCCTACTCCAGTGTTATTGTAACATTTTAAAAGATGCTATGTGATAAAAAACAAAGTACTTTAGTTATAGAATGTGCTTTTTTCAAAACTGTATGTTCCAACCACTCCCTCCTTTTCCTCTTGAGAGTCTAATAACAACACTGTCCAGCACATACCCTCAAAATATCCTGTAGAATTGAAATAGAAAAGTTTTAAGGCACAATTTAGAATTCTGTGGCTTGTATTTTTGAACTTAGGTAGTTTTCCATTGCCTTGGTTCTTGCATTTGCAAGTTCTTTCTGTGCCACATGTGTGGCTGGCCTTGTCACTAATGACTTCTGGCAGTGTAACTCTTATCAAAATGACAGACTTAACAGTAGATGGAGAGAGAGATCTATATTTTGAAGGACACTGGATACTAGATACATAATATTAATAAACATGATATTCATTTTTGTCTAAATTGGGTAAAATAAAGCAATAGTAACATGTTTGAAAAGTGCCAGTCTAAGAAATGTGCTGCCTGGCTAAACATTGAGCAGTAGGAGGCAAGGACTAAGAAGATACAGAAGTTTGCTGAATCCTCGTTCTCCTCTGTTCCAGTGTGCCACTTAATCACCTTGTCACCAGGTTAAGTGTAAGCTTTGTGTTGGAGGTGGAGTGGGCAAAGGGCATCAAGGGAGTGTGAAGTAGAAAACCTGTCAGAATAGAAGGAGCTTTCTGATTACAGTTAGAATTTTATTAGCTTGATTATCAACATCTCAGGTTAAATTAAATTCAGTTAGATAAACACTGATTCTCAAAGGTAATGTTTAAGATCTAGCTATCTTAGAATAACTTGTTAATTACATATTTATACCATTTAAATTTAATACTGAAAACTTCTTTAATAAAAGCCTAAACAATTAACAATATATGAAGTATGAATTATGTCTTATTGTGAATATCTAAATGTTTAGTCATCAAGAATCTTAAAAATAATGTCATATATAGTTTTTTACATATTACAAATTAAGACTGTCTATCCTGTTGATAAGCAATTATTTACATTTTGGGGTATTATTAATTGGACATGAAGCTATTAAAAACACACTTTGATAAGTATGTTGATGAAATGGAATGAAAGCCAGAACAAAGAACTTTAAAGAGCCATTTTAGACAAGTCTTTTTATTGTATCTACCATAACCACTATCCTAAGTGAACATGATAGCCAGTGCTATTCAATTATAAGTGATGATTTTAAAAAACAAACAACCCAATCCAAAAATGGGTAGAAGACCTAAATAGACATTTCTCCAAAGAAGATATACACATTGCCAACAAACACATGAAAGGATGCTCAACATCACTAATCATTAGAGAAATGCAAATCAAGACTACAATGAGGTATCAGCTCATACCAGTCAGACTGGCGATCATCAAAAAACCTACAAACAATAAATGTTGGAGAGGGTGTGGAGAAAAGGGAGCCCTCTTGCACTGTTGGTGGGAGGTTATTTCTTTAGAAATAAATATTAATACCAGTTTGAGGGAGTGTCAAATTATTGGTCAGCTCTGAAGATGAACATGTTCTAGTCTGGTTGCAAGGACTTTTTATGGAAATCATGTGGTTTTGTCTATGCATGGGAAGAAGGCTGATCAGGCAGTTACAAAGAAGCATAGATGAAGGGGTGATTAATTGTACCTGGTAGTAAGGATGTTTATTCAGGAATCCTCTATATAAAACACAGTGCTTGAGATGAGCTTTGAATTCTGACTTGGTGTTCACTGGGCAAAGGGGATATGTCCATCACAGAGGATGCAGTGTGAGTGCAAGGCACAGCATGTTGAGCAGTGTGGTTTGTCTGGGGAACTGGCAAGATTTCAGTGTGTACACAGAGATGAGGCCGGGTCAGAGATCGAGGAGACCTTAAATGCTTGCTGAATGATCAGAGGTGGAAGAAAGAGAAAATGGGATCAAAGATAAGGCTAAGGTTTCAAATCATATTCATTTTTCCTTGAGAACATTTTTGATTGCTATGTACATAGGTACTACAGTGTTTTTGATCAAAATCTTGTAAAAGTATTTACAAACAGGAAATCTCCTTGTCATGAAACATTAGGAAAAAAAAAGTTTTGTAACAATGATAATAATCCTGTTAAATAAAATATCTTCCTGAAACAAAAACACAAATCAATTTTAAAATAAGGAGTAAACCTCATTTAACCTTGTGACTTTTATGCAGTGTTAGAGATGCTGTCTAAAGTGTGGCAATTAACAAATCCTGCTCTAACCCAGGGAATGTAAAATCAATCTTTAAGCCTTTTAATGCTTTATTCAAGTGTGTGTGGGGGGGGCGGGGAGAGAGGTTTTAGAAATATTAAGAAGGACATATCAGGCAGATACAACGTGCATGATCTGTACAGCGTTATAAACTTAATTGTATATAAAAGCAATAATTATTTGACTGGTTAAATTATAAATGAAGTATATAAACAACTGAATTTATTTAGAATTTTTTATACAAATAGACGCCCGTGATATGAAGTTGTAAAATAGAGCAGAGTGCATTATAACATTGTTTTTTCTTCATTGATGATGTCAGATGTAGCAAGGGTTTATTGCTCCCCCATTTCCTGGTTAAGGTAGTACAAAATTCACCACCACTCCATAAATACACTTAGAATGTCCTCAACTGTTTCTGCAAGACAAGCTAGTGTCTCATGAGTGTTCCTGAATAGGTCCTCTCAGTCACTACATGTTTCTTCCTCTTTTGGCCTTTGTTTCTTTTGGAGATGTTACCAAGAGGATTCATCAAGGTGTGTTTCCCTCTCCTTGCTTCTCAGATTGTCTCCTATTGCTTCCTGTTAATAACCACTGTGCCGAAGTCTCACTGGACTGAAGTTGTTCTTTTAAAGAGGGGAAGATACCTCCAAACACACACACACATCTATGTGCCAAATCCTGTAAAGAAGGTTTCAAATATATGTCAGTTGTATTCCCTGAAACTTACTTAGATCATGCATAAACCATTATTTCAGCATCTGCTTGAGCATCTCTCTTCTTTGGGCTTAAACAGGAGTTCATACGAACTGGCCTGGAAGCTATCAGTCAACACAGGGATTGTTTTTTATGCTAAATCTTTTCTTTTCATTGAACCGTAGTTTAGAATTAACAAATAATTATTTGATTTTAAACTTTTAAATAATCCTATTAGGTAGGTAGGACAGGTATTATTATCACCATTTTATAGACCAGAAACCTGAAACTTGGAAAGCTGCATTTACTCAGCAAGTACGTTGTAGAGCTGAAACTCAAATCCTGGTTATCTGAGTTCAGATCCAGTGTACTGTGGTCAACTGTCTCCACAAAGATGGAGATATGCCATCCTCTAATGCTTGCTGACTAATCACAGAATGTCATTCCACTCTTAACTGAAAGTAGATTCCCCTCATAGGAACCTCATGAGAGCCATGATTCCTCTCCCCAGAAAAATCCATATTAGTGGGCAACCCCATGCACAGACACACACTTCACATCCTTTTGTAAGTAGTTACAAGGGTTTTAAGGATGTTGTGAACCACAAAGCCGCATTTAGAGAGATGTCTCCCCTGTAGATGCTGATCCTGTCCTCCAAGGCTGGTTTTATAGAAGAAGCTTTACCGTGTATATTTTGGTGCTAGTGCTATATATTTCTTTTGTTTTCAAAATTCTTTATCCAAGGCATATGTCCTCATTTAAAAATAGGTAAACATGCATACAAGTGATTGGGCCTACATGGCAAAAAAGAAATTTAAATACTCAAGAGTTCTGTTTTCCTGGAAGTTGTCATAACACATTATGGTTTCTTATCATGTTTACAGTATTGAATTGAACTGTTAAATAATACCTATATATTTGAATGTAATTTTTTGTTTATATATATACATATATATATATATATATATACACACACACATACATATTTAATTACTTCTTCAAATTACTTAGAGCAGATTTGAACAAAAGCTTCTTGAGCAAACACTTAACTAAATATTTTTAATATCTTAAGTATGTCTGCATGACCCTTTTGGTCAATTGAGTGGTTGACTGACTAGTATCTGATCAATATCAGTAATGTATGTGAACACTGTCAAGGATGGTAGCGGAGGCAGGGGCTCAGACTCAGTGGTTCCCAACCTTGGCTGCACTTCTAAATCACCTGGGGGACCTTTAAAAAATGCTTTAGACTGTGGCTCCAATTCCAGGGATTTTGATTTAACTGTATGGTGCATGGCCTGAGCAATAGGATTTTTTAAAAGTTTTCAAGTGATTTCAGTTTGTACCTAAGGTTAACAATCACTGCCCTAATGTATTTGTTTCCCCTCAAAGTGGGACAATTGTCAGAAAGCACAGGAGAGAGTATATTAATTATAATCTGTCAAGCCAGGATAAACTGATATTATTTTGAGGAGAGGAACTGAATTTAACTGGAGTATAGTAGACCAAAGTGATAAATTCAGCCCACTTTTTCATAAATCAGTCTTTATTTTTCCCTATTAAAAGTCACACAGAACATATAAAATCTGAATCTATAAACTGATGACATAGTCAATGTAATTAGCCTTTCCACTGTGCCTAAAGAATCATAATCCATGATTGTGTTTCATCAGAACCATGGAATGTAGTATCTGTAAGTCTCACCTGAGCTGTGATGCATTTCTTATTTTTAACATACTGCAAAATATCATGTATACCCGGTTACATTTGTGAATCATAGTTTAATAAACCCCATCAAAAGTTTTATTGAAAAACCTTCAAGGCTGAATTCCTGTCATCAGAGGAACTTTCACTTTTTTTTGTCCCATATCTAGAGTGGTTTAGGGAGTTGGAATACTAGTGAAGGGGAAGGAAAGGAAGAGCTTTAGAGGAGCCCAGGGAATATGGGGCCAGCTTAATAATTTTAACTCATATTTATAATGGTGTCTTTCCTGGAAACTTATTCCTCCTGCACCATCATTTCAAGAAATGTAATATAAACAATTGAAGATGTGCAGTTACCTGAGGAGCAAGAAGAGTAGAGTTAGAAGGATGATTTCAGGGCTGACTCCTGTTAGATTACCTTGTGCCTCTTTCTACTCCTGCATTTAGCCTATGCAATAACTAGCAGAACTCTACCTGAAAGGACTGGGAGCAAAGAGCAATCTCTGGAAAAGCTTTAGCTTTTAAATGTAGATGATTAGATAAAAAATGGAGTGAATGGGAAAAAATGCAAATACATCTGCATCATTTTTCATATGCCTCCATTCTTCTTTCCTTCCTTCTCCATACTCTCTCATAATGCTAGTTTAGCAATGCAGTCTTTTTCTTAAAGTATAGTGTTCTATTTAATGATGGGCAACAGATACCCCTCCCTCCCCTAAATGATGGTATAAATCCACGTTTACAAAACTGATAAAAATGATTAAAAGAGAAAATATCAAAGACTATAAAATCATCATATTAATAATAATGGAAATGTGTCAACATCCTGCTCGAAATGTTAATACCTATGTCTTTTTATTCTATGTACAATTCAAAACAAATATTTTAAAAATGAGAATAGTAAAGGGCACCTCAGCAATGTAGGAAAGTTCTAGTTGCTCCCTGTCCTCATTAATCCTTGGTGCTGTCTTATTTTCATTTTAGTCATTCTGATATGTGGGTAGTAGTATCTCACAGTAGATTTAATTTGAATTCCTCTAGTGAATAAAGAAGTTGATTACTTTTTCATATATTTATTGGCCTTTGGGATATCCCTTTTTAAACAAGGTATTAAAGCCTGTTACCCACTTTATTATTGGGTTGTCTGTCTTTTTCTTATTAATTTGTAGAATTTCTTTATATATTCTTAGTACAAGCCTTTTGTCAGTTTCATGCGTTGAGAATATTATCTTCCACAATGTGGCTTGTCTTTTTATTCCATTGATGATATCTTTTGAAAGTTTGGATCACCCCACCACTTAGGCCAACAGAGGCAATATCTGAGGGTGAGGGGGTATTTACGGTGGATAGTGGAGAAAGGAGAGCATGCACGCTAGTAGGGCCCTGAGATTAACGGTGTGACAGGGATGTGGTTCATCCCACTGACCTTCCTTTTTTGGATTTCTCCTCAGGAAGAAAAGCCTGTGAACATGGCACGAGTGGTGGACTGTGGCAGCCATGAGATGTGCCTCGCAGACCTCTAACTGCAGGGAGTGTGAGTAATGATGTTAAGCACCTTTTCTTGTTTATCGGCCATTTATAAATCTTCTTTTGTGTAGTGTCTGTTCAGTTCTTTTGCTCACTTAAAATTTTGGTGTCTTTTTGTCTTATTGACGTACACTAGTTTTTTACACATTCTAAATATGAATTCTTTGTTAGATAAATGTTATTTTTTGGATGATTTTCATTTTAAAGAAGTCCAATTTAACTTTTTTCTTTTATGGTTAGTACTTTTTGCATCCTGCCCAATGAATTATAATCCATCCTAAGTTCTTTTTTTTAACACCTTTATTGGAGTATAATTGCTTTACAATGGTGTGTTAGTTTCTGCTTTATAACAAAGTGAGTCAGTTATACATATACATATGTTCCCATATCTCTTCCCTCTTCCATCTCCCTCCCTCCCACCCTCCCTATCCCACCCCTCTAGGTGGTCATAAAGCACCGAGCTGATCTCCCTGTGCTATGCGGCTGCTTCCCACTAGCTATCTATTTTACGTTTGGTAGTGTATATATGTCCATGCCACTCTCTCACTTTGTCACAGCTTACCCTTCCCCCTCCCCATATCCTCAAGTCCATTCTATAGTAGGTCTGTGTCTTTATTCCCGTCTTGCCCCTAGGTTCTTCATGACCTTTTTTTTTTTTCTTAGATTCCATATATATGTGTTAGCATACGGTATTTGTTTTTCTCTTTCTGACTTACTTCACTCTGTATGACAGATTCTAGGTCTATCCACCTCACTGCAAATAACTCAATTTCGTTTCTAAGCTCTTGAAAATATTCTGTTAAAGGCTTTAGATTTTAGCCTGCACATTAAAGCTATGGTGCATCACAATTACTTTTATACGTAACGTTAGGTAGGTGTGAAGATTCTCTCTGATATGTAGATGTTTCATAATAATTTATTGAAAAAAACCCCTCTACCCCCTCACACTTTGCCATTGAATTGTATTGGTCAAAAACTGTTGATCATGTGTGTGTGGTTTTTAAATGGTCTTTGTTTTTTTATCTTGACCTGTTTATTTTCTTTGCATCAGTACCAAACTGTCTTATTTACTATAGCTTTATAGTAAAACTTAAATGTGATAGTATAAATCCTCCAACTTTGTTCTTCTTCAAAATTTTCTTGGATTTTCTCGGTCCTTTATATAACCATATGAATTTTAGAATTAGCTTTTCAAGTTCTATAAGAAAGCCTACTAGGATTTTGCTTGGGATTTTACTGAGTCTTTAGATCAGTTTGGGGAGAATTGACCTCTTAACAAATTGATAATTGTCTATTCCTGCCTTAGAGGCAAAACTGACACAGTAGAAAACCAACTCAAGGTTACTCAGAACAGGCTGGAAAGAGTCTTATGGATAAAGAGGTGATTGTCATCTGAAAGAAGACGATATACATGAAAAAATTTTTCAGAAGTACAGCATATGGCAAATAAAATGCTAAAGGGGAGAATGGAGCTAATGGGACAGAATCAACATTCAAATTTATAGTAGAGCATTTACTAAAGTAAAGCATCAATAAGGCTAATTATATTTTAGGAAAAACTATTAATAGAGTATAGCTTCATGAAGATAAGATTTAGGGAAGTTACTCAATTTCAAGGACAGAGAATAGTATATTAGATCTTTGGTCAATATGGTGTGCTAAACTAACATAGAAAATGCCACCCCTATCTAAAACACATGTTGATAAATTTAACAACAGACTTTCAAAAAAACATGTCAATTCTTAAAAACAACAAGGAAAGTCCCTAGGAGGTAGAAATAAAGAAGGATTGGAAAGCTATAGTTACAAGTGAGGGAAGCTGAAGCTGAAAGTTTATTAGAACTGGACATGTGCTGCAGTGGCTAAGATTCCAAGACCTGGACTCAAATCAGAGTGAAACCTAGGGCTGTGATTGGCAGGGGACTAGAACTGAACTCCTTATATAAAACTTAGAACCATCAAGTGTTGTCTAGTCCTTGAAGTAGAGGCTACAAAAACTTAGAGACTAGGAAGCACCAGCATGGTGTGGTGGGAAAAGAACCACCATGAGAAATCACAACTCCAAATATGAATTGCCAGACTTGAGTGTGGAGTTCAAATTTGCACTTCTCATACATTTTAGCAATTATCAGTCCAAAAATAAGCACACATGAGTCTAAAATTAGTGAAATACATGAGGCTGTAGTAGAGCCATATGAAAAATCCCATGAAGAATTTTCCACAACCCAGCACATGTAGACTTCCCAGGAAATAGCACTAAGGGAATGATACCACAACAAATAATAATATATAATAGGAAGTAATGAACAGAGAATGAGAGTAAGTGTACAAAATAGCTTGAATGACATGCCAAGAAATATCTGTATGAAATGACCAAAGGACTATTTTCCATATGTTAAAGAGAATAAAAGAAACAACATCAACTATTAGACAAAATCAGAACATTATAGAAAAAGAATAGGGAAATTTTAAAATACTAAAATATAAATTCCAGAAACTAAAAGCATGTGATTTTTGAAATTGAAACCATAGTATATATGACAAAGAAAAGGCTAGCTATAGTTGAAGAGAGGAAGATATTTAGAATACAACAGAGAGAAATTAAGTGTTGGAAAATAGGAAGAAGAAATGAAAAGACATGGAAATATGGAGTGAAAAGACCAATATACAAGTTACAAAAGGATAGATAGAGAGTTAGGGAGAAAAAATGTTTGAAAACAGGTTTGATGGTCTAGAGTTTTAGAAAACTTGTGAAAACATAGATTTGCAGACTGAAAGATCCGTCTCAGTTCTGAAATGGAAAAATAAAAACAAATCTATTCCTAAATCTATTTCAAGTCAATAGAGATAAATAAAGGGGAAAAAATAAAGAAGAAACATGTCAATTAATTCAGTGCAAGAGCAGAAAAAGAATGAAGCAAAGAAAAATCATTATAAAAATAAAACACAAAAGAAGATGGTGGAGATAGGATAAAACATACCAGAAATCATCATAAAAAATAGATTAAATTCACATATGTAAAAGAGACACTCAAATTTGTCAGATACTATGTAGATATATTCCATTTGTACTAGATACAAAACATTATATAGTAACCCAGAAATGTAAAATACATTTTTGGAAAAAATGTACCAGGAAGTGCCAGTCAAAGAAATACTTGTTGATTAATAAAAAATTATTTAACATGTGAAACATTAATAGGGATGAAAGCGTTATCACATACAAGATAAAAGGACTATTCCACCAAGAAATAATAAAATTAAACTTTATGTATCATGGCTTCAAAATATTTGAAGCATATTTAAATATTTTAATATTAAATATTTAAAGAGTGAAGGTGTTCAAAGGTACAAACTTCTAGTTATAAAATAAATAAGACCTGGGGATACAGCATGGTGATGATAGTTAACAATACTGTATTGTATATTTGAAAGTTGCTAAGAGAGTAGGTCTTAAAAGTTTTCTTCACAAGGGAAAAATTTATTAAAAAGTATATATTTAAAGCAAATATTTAAAGCAAATATATTTGTTAAAAAGTATATATTTAAAGCAAAAATTGACAGAGTTATAAAAAGAATTTGACTAATCCATAGTTATGGCAGGAGATTTGCACATGCCATTTTTAGTAACTAATAAGTCAAGCAGACAAAAAAATTTTCAAACATACAGAAGGTCTAAAGAATTCAGTTAACAAACTTGATCTAATAGATATTTATGATACCTGACACATACGGGTTCTGACCTTAACAAATAGAGAACCCATGTTCTTTCCAGGTACTCAGAGATTAATGACCTTGATTTCTAAGTTTGTTAAAATATTTCAAAAGTGACAGATTTCAACAATAAAGTGTTGTATATATAAAGTACAGCATGACTATTATATATGTATATTGATCTGATGCAATGCAAATTTAAAATGGTATTAATGTATGTAATAACACATAGAAACCTGAATGAGTTGGATGGTGGTTGTCTCCGAGAAGAAAGGAAGCAGAATGACTCAAACAAAGTCTCAAAGTCTGGAATGGTTAGTTTTTTAACAGTAATTAAAAAGAGATCTAAAGCAAAATGTTGTTAGCATATTAATTCTGGGTTGTGATTATGTAGGTATTTGTTATTTTTTTCTATATGGATAATTTTTTTTAACATCTTTATTGGAGTATATTTGCTTTACAATGGTGTGTTAGTTTCTGCTGTATAACAAAGTGAATCAGCTATACATATACATATATCCCTATATCCCCTCCCTCTTGTGTCTCCCTCCTGCCCTCCCTATCCCACACCTCCAGGTGGTCATAAAGCACCGAGCTGATCTCCCTGTGCTATGCGGCTGCTTCCCACTAGCTGTCTGTTTTACATTTGGTAGTGTATATATGTCCATGCCACTCTCTCACTTTGTCCCAGTTTACCCTTCCCCCTCCCCATGTCCTCAAGTCCATTCTCTACATCTGCTTCTTTGTTCCTGTCCTGCCCCTAGGTTCTTCAGAACTATTTATTTATTTTTTTCAGATTCCATATATACGTGTTAGCATATGGTATTTGTTTTTCCCTTTCTTTCTTACTTGACTCTGTATGACAGACTCTAGGTCCATCCACCTCACTACAAATAACTCAGTTTCGTGTCTTTTTATTGCCGAGTAATATTCCATCGTATATATGTGCCACATCTTCTTTATCCATTCATCTGTCAATGGACACTTAGGTTGCTTCCATGTGCTGGCATTGTAAATAGTGCTGCAGTGAACATTGTGGTACATGACTCTTTTTGAATTGTGGTTTTCTCAGGGTATATGCCCAGTAGTGGGATTGCTAGGTCGTGTGGTAGTTCTATTTTTAATTTTTTAAGGAACCTCCATACTCTTCTCCATAGTGGCTGTATCAATTTACATTCCCACCAACAGTGCAACAGGGTTCCCTTTTCTCCACACCTTCTCCGGCATTGTTTGTAGATTTCTTGATGATGGCCATTTGGACCAGTGTGAGGTGATACCTCATTGTAGTTTTGATTTGCATTTCTCTAATGATTAGTGATGTTGAGTATCCTTTCATGTGTTTATTGGCAATCTGTATATTTCTTTGGAGAAATGTCTATTTAGGTCTTTGCCCATTTTTGGATTGGGTTGTTTGTTTCTTTGATATTGAGCTGCATGAGCTGCTTGTATATTTTGGAGATTAATCCTTTTTCAGTTCGTTTGCAAATATTTATCCCGTTCTGAGGGTTGTCTTTTCATCTTATGGTTTTGTTTGCTGTGCAAAAGATTTTAAGTTTCATTAGGTTCCACTTGTTAATTTTTGTTTTTATTCCCATTTCTCTAGAAGGTGGGTCAAAAAGGATCTTGCTGTGATTTATGTCATAGAGTGTTCTGCCTATGTTTTCCTCTAAGAGTTTGATAGTGTCTGGCCTTACATTTAGGTCTTTAATCCATTTTGAGTTTATTTTTGTGTATGGTGTTAGGGAGTGTTCTAATTTCATTCTTTTACATGTAGCTGTCCAGTTTTCCCAGCACCAATTATTAAAGAGGCTGTCTTTTCTCCATTGTATATTCTTGCCTCCTTTATCAAAGATAGGGTGACCATACGTGCATGTGTTTATCTCTGGGCTTTCTGTCCTGTTCCATTGATCTATCTTTCTGTTTTTGTGCCAGTACCATACTGTCTTGATTACTGTAGCTTTGTAGTGTAGTCTGAAGTCTGGGAGCCTGATTCCTCCAGATCCGTTTTTCTTTCTAAAGATTGCTTTGGCTATTCGGGGTCGTTTGTGTTTCCATACAAATTGTGAAATTTTTTGTTCTAGTTTTGTGAAAAATGCCAGTGGCCGTTTGATAAAGATTGCATTGAATCTGTAGATTGCTTTGGGTAGTAGAGTCGTTTTCACAATGTTGATTCTTCCAATCCAAGAACATGGTATATCTCTCCATCTATTTGTATCATCTTTAATTTCTTTCATCAGTGTCTTATATTTTTCTGCATACAGGACTTTTGTCTCCTTAGGTACGTTTATTCCTAGGTATTTTATTCTTTTTGTTGCAGTGGTAAATGAGAGTGTTTCCTAAGTTTCTCGTTCAGATTTTTCATCATTAGTTTATAGGAATGCCAGAGATTTCTGTGCATTAATTTTGTATCCTGCTACTTTACCAAATTCATTAATTAACTCTATTTTTCTGGTAGCATCTTTAGGATTCTCTGGTATATTATCAGGTCATCTGCAAACAGTGACAGCTTTACTTCCTCTTTTCCATTTGGAATCCTTTTATTTTATTTTTTTCTGATTGCTGTGGCTAAAACTTCCAAAACTATGTTGAATAATAGTGGTGAGAGTGGACAACCTTGTCTTGTTCCTGATGTTAGAGGAAATGGTTTCAGTTTTTCACCATTGAGAGGGATGTTGGCTCTGGGTTTGTCATTTATGAGGTAAGTTCCGTGTATGCCTACTTTCTGGAGGGTTTTTATCATAAACAGGTGCTGAATTTTGTCGAAAGCTTTTTCTGCATCTATTGAGATGATCATATGGTTTTTCTCCTTCAATTTGTTAATATGGTGTATCACATTGTTTGATTTGCAAATATTGAAGAATCCTTGCATTCCTGGGATAAACCTGACTTGATGGTGTATGATCCTTTTAATGTGCTGTTGGACTCTGTTTGCTAG
>NW_021702965.1:0-754 GCF_005190385.1 Monodon monoceros
TGAGCGTATGTGTTAGGGAACGAGTTAGTGTTAGCGTACGGGTTAGGATTAGGGGACGGGTTAGGGTAAGGCTTCAGGTAAGGGTTAGGGTTAGTGTTCGGGTTAGGGGACGGGGATGGGGACGGTTTAGGCTACAGGTTCTTGTACGACAACGGTTTAGGGTGAGCGTACGTGTTAGGCTACATGTTAGTGTTAGCGTAAGGGTTAGGATAAGGGGAAGGGTTAGCGTAAGATTTCGGGTAAGGGTTAGAGTTAGGGTTAGGTTTAGGGTTAGGGTTAGGGGACAGTTTAGCGTACAGGTTACGGTACGACAAACGTTTAGTGTGAGCGTACGTGTTAAAGTATAGGTTAGTGTTAGCCTACTGGTTAGGATTAGGGGACGGGTTAGGGTAAGGCTTCGGGTAAGGGTTAGGGTTAGTGTTAGGTTTAGGGGACGGGGACGGGGACGGTTTAGGGTACAGGTTAAGGTACAACAACGGTTTAGGGTGAGCGTACATTTTAGGGTACGGGTAAGTGTTAGCGTACGGGTTAGTATTAGGGGACGGGTTAGGGTAAGGCTTCGGGTAAGGGTTAGGGTTAGTGTTAGGGTTAGGTTTAGGGGAGGGTTTAGGGTACAGGTTAGTGTATGACATCGGTTTAGGGTGAGCGTACGTGTTAGGGTACGGGTTAGTGTTAGCGTACAGGTTAGGATTAGGCGATGGGTTAGGGTAAGGCTTCGGGTAAGGGTTAGGGTTAGGGTTATGGTTTGGGTTAG
>NW_021702965.1:854-1362 GCF_005190385.1 Monodon monoceros
GGGGTTACGGTTAGGGTTAGGGTTAGGGGACGGGGACGGTTTAGGGTACAGGTTAGGGTACGACAACGGTTTAGGGTGAGCCTACGTGTTAGGGTACGGGTTAGTGTTAGCGTACCGGTTAGGATTAGGGGACGGGTTGGGGTAAGGTTTCGGGTAAGGGTTAGGGTTAGGGTTATGGTTTGGGTTAGGTTTAGGGGACGGGGACTGTTTAGGGTACAGGTTAGGTTTCGACAGCGGTTTAGGGTGAGCATACGTGTTAGGGTATGTGTTAGTGTTAGCGTACGGGTTAGGATTATGGGACGGTTTAGGGTAAGGCTAAGGTTAAGGGTTAGATTTAGTGTTAGGGTTAGGGTTAGGGGACGGGGACTGTTTATGGTACAGGTTAGGGTACGACAACTGTTTAGGGTGAGCGTACGTGTTAGGGTATGGGTTAGTGTTAGCGTACGGGTTAGGATTAGGGGATGGGTTAGGATAAGACTTCGGGTAAGGGTTAGGGTTAGGGTTAGGG
>NW_021702966.1:0-1412 GCF_005190385.1 Monodon monoceros
AAAAAGAGTATTTAACATATTTTAATCCTGGTTGGAATAAATTAAATGAAATGTGCAATACAAAATCATTTACAAAGCTCTTTTAGGAACTAAAATTTTGTTTCCATTTTGGTTTTATTCAGCTAAGAAAGTTAATTTTCTGTTCTGAAGTGCTGTGTGAAACAGGTTATAAATGAACTGAATTTCATAAGCCAAATGAACCTGCAATTCTTGTCCAAGTTTAAATAAAAATGTGGTATATAATACACATGCAATTAAAATAGTGAAATCGTGCAGGACATATATTATTGGCTCTATATCTAAGTACATATATCATACAAAATTGCAATCCAGAGGTACAGTGTACTTATAGATGGAATTATGTCTCCCCTAAATCCATACATTGATGTCCTAACATCCAATGTGCCTGCATTTGGAACTAGGGACTTTACGGAGGTAATTAAGGTTAAATGAGATCATAAGGATGGGGCCCTAATCCAATAAGACTGGTGTTCTTATTAGAAGAAGAGAAACCAAATAAAAGGTCATATGAAGACACAGAAGGCAGGAAGCCAAGGAGAGAGGTCTCAGGGAGAAGCCAAACTTGCCATCACCTTGACCTCTAGCCTCCAGAACTGTGAGAAAATACATTTCTGTTGTTTAAGTCATCCACTCTGTGGCATTTTGTTATGACATCCCTAGTTGCCTAATACCACTGCCTAAACCCTAAAGACACAAGGAAAAAATCCCCTAAGGAAAACTTGATAGTGCGTGTAGAAAGCTTTTTTCATATATTTAATAGTTTTAGGGTTTATGCGTGCATGTGTGTGTGCGTGTGCTTGAAAATACAGCTCATGCAATATATATATTTATATGTATATACACACACATATACCCCAAGCAACTTAAAATCGGCAATATGTATGCTTTTTTTTGTATGCTTTTTTTTATTTTGTATATTTAAGAATGAATAGATATTACTTTATAGGTGTTATACAAATGAGCCAAAGATGTCCCCTGTTTACTGTGGCCCCCATGTTTTTACTTCATCACAGCAGTCTAGACTGTTAGCTCAAAAGCCTACTGGTGCTAAACTCAAATTCTTACACATCCAATTGCTTTAAATATAGCCCCAATAGGCCTATTTTTAGTCATTTAGAAGCCAGTCTTCTCTGCAAACCCCAAGAAACTGCACCCAACATCTACTAGCCATTAATAAGGTAAACCATTGCCCTTTAAAGATCCCAAGTCCCTGCTGGCTTTGAAAGCTCTCTGACCCAGGCATCACCTAGACACTTAAGCCTCCTCTCCAGCTCTCTTCCCCAGTCATTTATTTGTCCTCTTCCCTTTATGGATGGTGGACCTAGGCTGCTGTGTCTAAGAGGTCTCCTGCTGTGAGGGATCTCCCCTCACATGCATCCTGTCCAAGTGCT
>NW_021702967.1:0-1108 GCF_005190385.1 Monodon monoceros
TAAAGGAAGAACAATTTTTTATTACACATGTATTTGTAACACTACTATGAACACACTGTACACTAGTTCTTACCATGTTTTATGTGGGGAAGCCTGTGATAGCTTATTTAAGCCTCTAATTTCTGGTATATGACTTATTATTATACAATGAGAATCATCCTGCTCATTGTGTTTCTTTCTTAGTTGTCTGCTAGGAAACTCTGCAATAACACTGGAATTCAATTTTTATATTTTTCCTCAGCTGATCTCTTTGGGTATAACTTTTTTCTTATCACTTTTAACTACTTAGTTTTTTTCCTCCTATTGTTTTTATTATATTTTTATTGTTATACAGATGTTATAGATCTTTTTAGAGAGTAGGAAGTGTATCATTTTTGTGCTACTATGTTTTCAGATATGCTTTTAAAGTTCTATGAGACTGAACAATATTAATTAGGGCCTTACATACTTTCCATGAAAAACAAAATATTAGTTATCATAACCCAAATGAAGAATGGTATAATAGTATGCTGGATACTATAAACTTGAATTCGATTATTTAAAACAACATGATCATCAACAACAACAAAGTTCTTTGGGTGAAAAAAAAAATAGTTCCTTGGGTGGCATCTAATATCTAGTTACAAGATTTACTTTTTCCCACTCTTCTGATATGGGTCCTCTCTAGAAACAGGAAAAAAAATCTGGAAATAACATTTACAGGTCTGAATCTTATCAGCTCTCCAACATGCTCTCCAAATTTCTTTGACTGTAATTTATAAACACAGACTTTCGTTAGAAAAAGTAAAGAATGCAGTATGACACCTATTTTCAAAAGCAAAGGAGAATCACAATACATGAAGAAAAACTGCATTTGGTGAGAAGTTCCATGATATTAAACTGCTGTGTCTACTAACTTTTAATTCCAGTAAAACCAGATGTCAAGTTGGCATAAAAAGTGAAGGAGAATGTAAGAACAGTAATCCAGAGCAGGTGAGGACGAATGTCAGAGTTGGGGGGAACACTGGGGGGCTGACTTTGAAAAGAAAGAAGATGGTCTCCTCTTCCTTCTTTGATGGGGGTGTTTGGAAAGAATTCATTCTTGCTGCACCTGAAATGGAATACTGCT
>NW_021702968.1:0-1255 GCF_005190385.1 Monodon monoceros
TAAAGCAGATATAAGCAATGCAAAGTCGAGTCCAACAAGAATACATGTCTTTGAAATCAGGTTAACTAATACTGTGCCAATATTAAGGGATTAGAGCACTGTTTTCTGCTTTTATAATTCACATTCATTTACTAAATCTGTTACACTGAATAATAACAATCTACTTATGTAACTCTCTTCCAGAATGGATTGGATTTCCCTCCAAAGCAGAGACCATTTTCTAGTCTTCTTTATAGATCGAAAACCAAGCATAGTAATAAACACTCTTATGAAATGCTCACATAATAAACATTTTATGTTACTAAACCAATTTGATAGGTACTAGGTAGTATTCAAATTACCTTAAACTTTTTTTTTTTTGAGAAATGTGAAGACTTTATTCAGAGCTTGCTATAGCCAGGGTGTCAGCCATGATCACTTGTGTTTTGGCAGAGACTCAAGGACAGGTAGAGGAGTGGGAAAGGGGACGGTGTCAGGTATGCCGTGTTTATTAGAGGCTGTTGACAAACATTTAAGGTAAGATACGAGTATGCCATTTTCAGTTTTCTAATTAGTTATTCCCTTCAGCTTGAATAGTGGAATGCATTAAGTTCTTTAGGTAGTTACTATTTCCTAGTGACATCCTTGAGGCATAGGCAAGAATCTTAATATTAAATTTGTGAGGTATGCTGACTTCCCCCCACCCTCCAAGTAAAAAAAATTCACAGGTTATCCTTGTAGAAACTTAGATTCAAGTGTGACTTTGCAGTTGGCTTTTATCACAAACAAATGGAGAAAATTAAGTAAAAATATTTATAGAAGTGCATGTTTGAATCAGGTGGTAATAATTACAACTAGCACTTACTGAGTCTTTAAAGTCACTATGCTAATCCCATACAGTCTTACTGCATATACCTCTCTTAAGACCCTGTGAATTGGGTCCAGGTATGCTCCTTGTGTCTCCTCATTCCCCTGGGAACAGCATCTACCCAAGACATTGTCTTAGCATCATAGATAACAGAAGCACAAGAGAATAAGTAAACACACTAAAATATTTAAAAGCTCTGGTTTCATCACAGCTGCTGATCCTTCTTTGGCTTTATCTTGCTATGTGATTAAACCCAGATAGTGGGCTATACACTATGCATTGAGGTATACATTGTCCAAAGAGGTATTATTGCTGTGGGGAAGAAGAGTGACTATTTACTGAGTAATAATCCATTACACATTGGAATGCATGAAAGTATATAGTGATGGATAATACTGGACTAGAATA
>NW_021702969.1:0-3818 GCF_005190385.1 Monodon monoceros
TGTTCTGCCTATGTTTTCCTCTAAGAGTTTTATAGTATCTGGCCAAATATTTAGATCATTAATCCATTTTGAGCTTTCTTTTTAGTATGGTGTTAGGAAGTGTTGTAATTTCATTCCTTTACATGTAGCTGTCCATTTTTCCCAGCACCACTTGATGAAGAGGTTATCTTTTCTCCATTGTATATTCTTGCCTCCTCTATCAAAAATAAGGTGACCATATGTGTGTGGGTTTAATCTCTTAGCTTTCTATCCTGATCCATTGATCTATATTTCTGTTTCTGTGCCAGTACCATACTGTCTTGATTACTGTAGTTTTATAGTATAGTCTGAAGTCAGGGAA
This sequence comes from Monodon monoceros, assembly GCF_005190385.1. Classification (NCBI taxonomy): domain Eukaryota; kingdom Metazoa; phylum Chordata; class Mammalia; order Artiodactyla; family Monodontidae; genus Monodon; species Monodon monoceros. The sequence continues at coordinate 341 of NW_021702969.1, forward strand.
CCTGATTCCTCAAGTTCCGTTTTTCTTTCTCAAGATTGCTTTGACTATTCAGGGCCTTCTGTGCTTCCATAAAAATTGTGAAATTATTTGTTCTAATTCTGTCCAAATGCCATTAATAGTTTGCTAGGGATTGCACTGAATCTGTAGAGTGCTTTGAGTAGTACAGTCATTTTCACAATGTTGATTCTTCCAATCCAAGATCATGGTATATCTCTCCATCTGTTTCTATCATCTTTAATTTCTTTCATCAGTGTCTTATAGTTTTCTGCATACAGGTCTTTTGTCTCATTAGTTAGGTTTATTCCTAGGTATTTTATTCTTTTTGTTGCAATGGTAAATGGGAGTGTTTCTTTAATTCCTCTTTCAGATTTTTCATCATTAGTGTATAAGAATGCCAGAGATTTCTGTGCATTAATTTTGTATCCTGCTGCTTTACCAAATTCAGTGATTAGCACTGGTAGTTTTCTGGTAGAAGCTTTAGGATTCTCTATGTATAGTATCATGACATCTTCAAACAGTGAGAGTTTTACTTTTACTTTTCCAATTTGGATTCTTTTATTTCTTTTTCTTCTCTGATTGCTGTGGCTAAAACTTCCAACACTATGTTGAATAATAATGGCGAGAGTGGACAACATTGTCTTGTCCCCGATCTTAGTGGAAATGGTTTCAGTTTTTCACCACTGTGAGCGATGTTCGCTGTGGGTTTGTCATATATGAGCTTTATTATGTTGAGTAAGTTCCCTCTATGCCTGTTTTTATCATATATCGGTGTTGAATGTTGTTGAAAGCTATTTCTGCATCTGTTGAGGTGATCATGTGGTTTTTCTCCTTCAGTTTATTAATATGGTTTATCATATTGATTGATTTGCGTATATAGAAGAATCCTTGCATTCCTGTGATAAACCCCACTTGATCAGGGTGTATGATACTTTTAATGTTCTGTTGGATTCTGTTTGCTAGTATTTTGTTGAGGATTTTTGCATCTAAGTTCATCAGTGATATTGGGCTGTAGTTTTCTTTTTTTGTGACATCTTTGTCTGGTTTTCGTAGCAGGGTGATGGTGGCCTTGTAGAACGAGTTTGGGAATGTTCCTCCGTCTGCTATATTTTGGAAGAGTTTGAGAAGGATAGGTGTTAGCTCTTCTCTAAACGTTTGATAGAATTTGCTTGTGAAGCCATCTGGTCCTGTGCATTTGTTTGTTGGAAGATTTTTAATCACAGTCTCGATTCCAGTGCTTGTGATGGGTCTGTTTATATTTTCTATTTCCTCCTCTTCAGGGTCAGAAGGCTGTGCATTTCTAAGAATTTCTGCAGTTCTTCCAGGTTGTTCATTTTATTGACATAGGGTTGCTTGTAGTAATCTCTTGTGATCCTTTGTATTTCTGCAGTGTCAGTTGTTACTTCTCCTTTTTCATTTGTACTTCTATTGATTTGAGTCTTCTTTCTTTTTTTCTTGATGAACCTGGCTAATGGTTCATCAATTTTGTATTTGTTCTCAAAGAACCATCTTTTAGGTTTATTGATCTTTGCTATCATTTCCTTCATTTCTTTTTCATTTATTTCTGATCTGATTTGTATGATTTCTTTCCTTCTGCTTACTTTGGAGGATTTTTGTTCTTCTAATTCCTTTAGTTGTAAGGTTAGGTTTTTATTTTTTAACATCATTATTGGAGTATAATTGCTTTACAATTGTGTGTTAGTTTCTGCTTTATAACAAAGTGAATCAGTTATACATATACATATGTTCCCATATCTCTTCCCTCCTGTGTCTCCCTCTCTCCTACCCTCCCTATCCCACCGCTCTGGGTGGTCACAAACGACCGAGCTGATCTCCCTGTCCTATGCGGCTGCTTCCCACTAGCTATCTATTTTACATTTGGTAGTGTATATATGTCCATGCCACTCTCTCACTTTGTCACAGCTTACCCTTCCCCCTCCCCATATCCTCAAGTCCATTCTCTAGTGGGTCTGTGTCTTTATTCCCATCTTACCCCTAGGTTCTTCATGACTTTTTTTTTCTTAGATTCCATATATATGTGTTAGCATATGGTATTTTTCTTTCTCTTTCTGACTTACTTCACTCTGTATGACAGACTCTAGGTCCACCCACCTCACTACAAATATCTCAATTTCGTTTCTTTTTTGGTTGAGTAATATTCCATTGTATATGTGTGCCACATCTTCTTTATCTATTCATCCAATGATGGACACTTAGTTTGCTTCCCTGAGAAAACCATAATTCAAAAGGAGTCATGTACCAACATGTTCACTGCAGCTCTATTTACCATAGCCAGGACATGCAAGCAACCAAAGGTTAGGTTTTTATTTGAGACTTTTCTTGTTTCTTAAGGTAGGATTTTATTGCTATAAAATTCTCTCTTAGAAATGCTTTTGTTGCATCCCATAGGTTTTGAGTCATCATGTTTTCATTGTCATTTGTTTCTAGGTATTTATTTTCTTCAGTGACATCTTGGTTATTTAGTAGTGTATTGTTTAGCCTCCCTGTGTTTCTATTTTTTACATTTTTTTCCCTGTAATTGATACCTAGTCTCATAGCGTTGTTGTCAGAAAAGATACTTGTTACAATTTGAATTTTCTTAAATTTACCAAGGCTTCATTTGTGACCCAAGATATGATCTATCCAGGAGAATATTCCATGAGCACTTGAGAAGAAAGTGTATTCTGTTGTTTTGGGATGGAATGTCCTATAAATATCAATTAAGTCCATCTTTTTTACTGTGTCAGTTAAATCTTGTGTTTCCTTATTTATTTTCATTTTGGATGATCTGTCCATTGGTGAAAGTGGGGTGTTAAAGTCCCACTATGATTGTGTTACTGTCGATTTCCCTGTTTTGGGCTGTTAACGTTTACCTTATGTATTGAGGTGCTCCTATGTTGGTGTATAAATATTTACAATTGTTATATCTTCTTCTTGGATTGATCCCTTGATCATTATGTACTGTCCTTCTTTGTCTCTTGTATTAGTCTTTGTCTGATATGAGAATTCCTATTCCAGCTTTCCTTTGATTTTCATTTGCATGGAATGTCTTTTTACATCCCTTCACTTTCAGTCTGTACATGTTTCTACGTCAGAAGTTGGTCTCTTGTAGACAGCATATATACGGGTCTTGTTTTTGTATCCACTCAGGCAGTCTATGTCTTTTAGTTGGAGCATTTAATCAATTTACATTTAAAGTAATTATCGATATGTATGTTCCTAATACCACTTTCTTAGTTGTTTTGGGCTTGTTATTGTAGGTCTTTTCCTTCTCTTGTGTTTTCTGCCTAGAGAAGTTCCTATAGTAATTGTTGTAAAGCACGTTTGGTAGTACTGAATTATCTTACCTTTTGCTTGTCTGTAAAGGTTTTAGTTTCTCTGTCAAATCTGAATGAGATCCTTGCTGAGTAGGGTAATCTTAGTTGTAGGTGTTTCCCTTTCATCACTTTAATTATGTCCTGCCACTCCCTTCTGGCTTGCA
>NW_021702969.1:3828-4934 GCF_005190385.1 Monodon monoceros
CTAGCCAGAGCACCAAAACCCTGTCAGCCACATGGCTGGAGAAGATGGGCTATGAGTTAGGTGTCAGCCACTGCTCTACTGTAGCTCTGTCTCAGCTGTCTCCAAAGGTCAGGCAGATATATTGGGTTATTCCACCATTCCTCAGAACTTGCACATTCCAGTCTGGGATTTGTAGATGTACTCCTGATACTCTTTATGGAAATAACTTGCATTCATGGTGGTGAGTGACATGCTATTAGTGCTTGTTCTCTTCAATTCAGAGACTGGGTGTCTGAGCTTTCATGTGGCCAAGTCAGGAGCAGCCGGCCCATGGTCCCAAAGCGATAACGTTTCACATTCCAAGAAGACTTTCTGCAGTTTCCGAGCAGTAGTCCCAAGCAGCCACTCCACTCAGCTGCAGCACTCTGACCGGGGAACTCGGTAGAACCCTCAAATGAGGATTTCTTCTGGCCCTAGAATCTGACTTCTCCACCCAGGCAAGGAGCTGAGGAGAGTGTCTCCGGGCCCCATCTCTTCAGAAGAGTGGACACCTGGAAGCTGTGCAGCCAACAGCATGGGAGCTGAGAGGTGGGTGGGTGGGGCTGACAGCCTCCTCCCAAGAAAAGCCAGAACCATGTGGATGGTTCCTATGCTACTGCCCAGGTGGGGGGAATTCATGAATCTGGATTTTAGCTGAGGTGATTTCCAAGTAAAGTGGAGAAGGTATGGCCTGGTTTCTCCAAGAATGATTTGTGGAGAAACGTCTTTTCTGATAGCATGGATCCTCTTGACATCAACAGGAGACCAACATATATTCTGAGATTTCTATAACAGTACAAACACTGAAAGCCTGATTTTGAGGGATCAATCAGAGATGAAACAAAAATGTAAGAAAAATGACTCCAAGGTCCGAGTCACAAATGCTGACACCAGATAAAGAGGAGCCATGACCCAGAGACCAGAGCTAGTGAGGTCTCTATCGGCCCAGAGGGCAGAGCGATGAGCCACAGATGATTACTGTCAGGCTTTGAAACCCAACAGAATTTGCCTGGCTGTATTTCAAACATGCCTGGGACAAATGATCCCTTTATTTCTTCCATTTTCTCCCCTTCAAAATGGAAAATGTC
>NW_021702970.1:0-1951 GCF_005190385.1 Monodon monoceros
ATTGAAGAGGCTGCCTTTTCTCCACTGTATATTCTTGCCTCGATTATGAAAGGTAAGTTGACCATATGTGCGTGGGTTTAACTCTGGGCCTTCTATCGTGCATCAATTGTGAATATTTCAGTTTTTGTGCCAGTACCATACTCTCTTCATTACTGTAGCTTTGTAGAATAGTCTGAAGTCACGGGGCCTGATTCCTCCAGCTCCAGTTTTCATTCTCAAGCTTGCTTTTGCTGTTCGGAGTCTTTTGTGTTTCCAAAGAAAGTGTGAAAAATTTTACTTCTAGCTCTGTTTGAAATGCTTAGTGGGACATTGATAGGGAGTGCATTGAACGTGTCAGTTGCTTTGTGTCATAGAGTCTCTTTCACAATGTTGATTCTTCCAATCCAAGGACATGGTACATTACCACAGCTATTTGTTTCATCTGTCATTGCTTTCATCATCATCTTACAGTATACTCCCTACAGGTCTTTTGTCTGCTTATGTAGGTTTATTCCTCTATTATTCTTTTTGTTGCAATGGTAAATGGGAGTGTTTTCTTAATTTGACTTACAAATTTTTCATCATTAGTGTATAAGAATGCCAGACATTTCTGAGCATTAGTTTTATATCCTGTTATTTTAGCCAATTCATTGCTTAGCTCTCGTTGTTTTCTGGGAACATCTTTAGGATTCTGTATGTATAGTGTGAGGTCTTCTGCAACAGTGACAGCTTTATTTCTTCTTTTCTGATTTGGATTACTTTTATTTCTTTCTCTTCTCTGATTGCTGTGGCTACAACTTCCAAAACTATGTTGAATAATAGTGGTGAGAGTGCGAAACCCTGTCTCGCTCCTGAGCCTAGTGGAAATGGTTTCAGTTCTTCAGCATTGAGGACGATGTTGACTGTGAGCTTGTCATATATGGCCTTTGTTATGCTGAGCATTGTTTCCTCAATGCCTACTTTCTCCCGGGATTTTATCATAAATGGGTGTTGAATTTTGTCAAAATCTTTCTCTGCATATATTGAGATGATCATATGGTTTTCCTCTTCAATTTGTTAATATGTTGTATCACGTTGATTGATTTGCGTATACTGAAAAATCCTTGCATTGTTGGAAGAAACCCCACGTGGTCATGGTGTATGATCCTTTTAATATGCTCTCAGGTTCTGTTTGCTCGTATTTTTTTAAGGATTTTTGCATCTATGTTCATCAGTGATATTGGTCTGTAGTTTTCATTCTTTGTGACATCTTTGTATGGTTTTGGTATTACAGTGATGGTGTCTTCGTAGAATGAGTTTGGGAATCTTCCTCCCTCTGGTGTATGTTGGAAGAGTTTGAGAATGTTAGGTGTTAACTCTTCTCTCAACGTTTGATAGAAGTCGCCTTTCAAAGCCATCTGGTCCTGCGCTTTTTACTGTTGTAAGATTTTTAATCACAGTTTCTATTTCAGTGCTGGTGACTGGTCTCTTCATATTTTCTATTTCTTCCTGATTCACTATCAGCACGTTGTGCATTTCTAAGAATTTGTCCATTTCTTCCAGATTGTCCCTTTACATGTCATAGTGTTGCTTGTAGTAATCTCTCATGATCCTTTTTATTTCTTTGTGTCAGTTGTTTCTTCTCCTTCTCATGTCTAATTCTACTGATTTGAGTCTTCTCCCTTTTTTCTTCATGAGTCTGCCTAATGGTTTTACAATTTTGTGTATCTTCTCAGAGAACCCACTTTTACTGTTAGTGATCTTTGCTATCATTTCCTTTATTTCTTTTCGACTTATTTCCTATCTAAGCCTTATGATTTCCTTCCTTCTGCTACCTTTGGTGTTTTTTTGTTCTTCTTTCTCTAATTGCTTTAGGTGCAAGTTTATGTTGTTTATTTGAATGTTTCCTGTTTCTTCAGGTAGGATTGTATTATTACAAACTTCCCTCTTAGAACTGCTTTGTCTGCATCCCATAGTGTTGGATCTTCGTGTG
>NW_021702971.1:0-12763 GCF_005190385.1 Monodon monoceros
TTAACCGACAGGTAAAGACAGCATTGAAAAGGCAAATATTTACACTGAGCTAGGCTCCTGGCAACCAAGGCCCAAAACTGTAGGATTCTGCAGCAGTACGAAGGGGGTTTGTTTCTTTTTTTCTTGCTGCTGTTATAAATTACCACAAACCTGATGGCTTCAAACAACACAATTTATCATCCTACAGTTCTGTAAGTCAGAAGTCCAACACAAGTCTCCTGGGCTTAAAATTAAGGCAGGGCTGCTTTCCTTTCTGCAGACTATGGGAGATTCCATGTCCTTACCTTTCCCACCTTCTAGAAGTTGCCTACATTCCTTGACTCATGCTCCCTCCTTCATCTGCAAAACCAGCATGCTGCATCTCCCTGATCGTACTTCTGTAGTCACATCTCCCTCTGACCACAGTCAGGAAAGTTCTCTGCTTTTTTTTTTTTTTTCCACTCAGCGAGGCATGCAGGATCCTAGTTCCCCAACCATGGATCAAACTGGTGCCCCCTGCGGTGGAAGCTCAGAGTCCTAACCACTGGACCACCAGGGAAGTCCCAAAGTTCTCTGCTGTTAAGTTCTATGTGGTTACACTGGGCTGATCCCAATCATTTCTGATAATCTCCCCATCTCAAGGTCCCTAACCTTAATCACACCTGCAAAGCCCTTTATGCCATGTAAGGTAACATATTCACAGGTTCCAGGAATTAGGCTATGAACATCTTTTTTGGGGGGGAGCGGGGGAGGCATTAGTCCCCCTACCACAAGGTATGGTAAGGAGAAAAGTATAATATTGTTAATGATAAGTAGGCAGCTCTGTACATAACGACATGGATAGTATCGATCATATATTATGAAATGGAAATAAGCAAGTTCAGTAAGTATTTATAGAATGATCCAAATTTTGTGGAATCTCCCTTGCCCCCAGTAAATGCTGAATGAATTCTCTCTGAGCCGCACCCCACCGTTCATAGCCTGGCTTCTTCGGGGAGATGGTGGAGCCTACCTCACCCATGCAACTCTCAAGGCACTGGTTTCTTCACAGCCCTCTTTTAGGAGAAGAGTTTAGAAAGGTCCAAGACACCAGAGAGTAGAGAGGAAAGGATCTGATGCAGCTTCAGCATAGCAGGGGACAGCCAGAAAGGACCACACACTGCAGTTGGCCAGAGGCAAGTGTCAGCCAAGCAATGTGGAAAGTGAGAAGGTGAGGCTTACAGGAATTTGCCAAAAGGGAAAAAGGGCATTTGAAGGAGAGTCTTTGTTTTTAATAGTGCTGAATAGAATCCAAGGCAGGATAGAAAATCCAAATAGGAATTCTGCAGTTTTAAGTAGGTTCTGAGATACAGACCCAAGGACCTATGAGAGGAAAACACCCATGAAAGGAGGCTGTGCTAGTAACTTAGTCACTGGGCGTAGCATTCCCCAGGGATGGTGTCCGATCCTTGGCTCCTGGGATTGTCCTGTTGTCCCCACAGTGTCAGCGGGTCTTGGCTTCAGCATTTCCCTAACGCTCTCTCCATCCAAGCTGAGGACCGATGCTACCTCTAACTCCGTTTATGCTTTTAGTGAGCACTGAGTTCTTAACACATAATAATAGCAGTCTCTGTAGTTATAATTTTAAAATTCCTCACCTTCCAAACTATTTACAATATATATCCATGAAGGGATAGGTACCAAAGCTTAACAATGTTTCCTGAGGAGAGGACAGTGAGATGGGAAGAGACACAGGAAGGCAACTTTCACTTTCACTCAGTAGACCTGTTTGTATTTTTGCAACAGACATACACTCATGTATCAGAATTGTAATTAAAAATAAAAAGTGCTTGAAACACTGCGGTTACTGCTGTTTATAGTTCTGTACTGCTTGATTTATTTTATACCAGGTCTGTGTGGTTTTCCCAATAAAATCACCCTGACAATTGGAAGAGCGTGGTGGTTACACACAAGCCTGTGAGGCAGAGATTCCTCACCAACGAGATACTTCACCTGTCTCAACTTTAGGCTTCCCACATACTCTCCCTCAATTAGTGAGAATAGTACTTGCCTTCCCGGGATCTTGTGAGATTTTTTCCCTTGTTTGTAGGGCGTCTGACTTCGAAACTATCAGGAAACAAAACGGCTCCCCTCTGTGTCCCATTTCCTTTGGGTCTGTTTCCTGTTATGCAACAGCACAAATCTAAGAATTCAGTCGGCATGAACACCTTAGGTGGCTGCTAATAAATTAATTATTGGGCTGATTTGAACTCTAGATTGGATTCTCCTGGTTGGCAGTCTGGAATCTTCTGATTTATCCTTACAGTATTTCCATTTGCCACAAAGCCTGCACTCAATTGACATAGGCTGTAGTCAATGGAATTTAACACAGAAGGCTGAGGATTGCCAGCCCCAAAACAGATCTAACCAGGACTGACTTTTCTGTTATTTCTATTTTTCTAACTGAAGCATAGTTGATTTACAACGCTGCGCCAATCCCTGCTGCACAGCAAAGTGACTCAGTTATACAGAGACATGCTTTCAGGATGGACTTCTGAGCAGGCAACCACCTTCAGACTCATTAAATTAAACCATTTAACGATAGTTCTCTCTGGGTTGGAGGGTCACTGTGGTTTTAATTTTCCTCTTTATAGTTTTTCTTATTTTTAATTTTTAAAAAATTTTATTTATTTTGATCACGCTGTGCAGCTTGTGGGATCTTAGTTCCCCAGCCAGGGATCAACGCCTGGGCCCCTGCAGTGGAAGCTCGGAGTCCTAACCACTGGATCATCAGGGAATTCCCTATAGCTTTTGTTTTGTTTTGTTTTGTTTTGTTTGCAGTACGCGGGGCTCCCGTTGCGGAGCAGAGGCTCCGGACGCGCAGGCTCAGCGGCCGTGGCTCACGGGCCCAGCCGCTCTGCGGCATGTGGGATCTTCCTGGACCAGGGCATGAACCCGTGTCCCCTGCATCGGCAGGCGGACTCTCAACCACTGCACCACCAGGGAAGCCCCTTATAGTTTTTTGATTGTTCCAATTTTCTACCACATGCATATATTACTTTTGTGGGCAGACAAAAACAAATGTGAGTTAAATAAAAACTACTATACATTGTGTTACTTGTTCCTGCTTTCTGCACCTTCTCATATGCTTTTAATCGTTGCCCTGATCCAAGCCACCCAATGAACTGTTTCCCATGAACCCTTTCTCAGAAGTGGTTGTCTAGTGGACATTATGAGGCCTTTCGAATCACATGGACCAGCATTTGAATCATAGCTCAGAGCTAACGTGGACGAGCATCTTAATTCTCTGAAACTGTCTCTTTATCTGTAAAAGAAAGTATGACCTACCTTCTGGATTGTTGTGGTTTGGGTCAGCAGCTTCACAAACTTCAATGTGTATACGACTCACCTGGGATGTTGTTAAGATGCAGGCTCTGATTTAGTAGGTCTAGGATGGGCCCGAGTGTCTCCATTTCTAAGAGCTCCAAGGTGTTGCTGATGTTGTGATGCATGTACCACACTTTGATTAGTGACATAACATTTGAAAGAGCCCAGGCACAAATGCCCTACGTGTGCTTTTTCCTCTCCTTCCAGGGGGCCTGGATTTTCTGGCTGTCTGATGAGTTCACCCCCAGAAAAGTGCTGACTGAGATCCACTGAGGTGCAACCCAACTCATTTGAGCTTTAACCTATTCCTATTTTCTCCCCACTTCAGTATCTTTCTTTTTCTTTCTGTTCAAGGACTTCATTCTTCCTTGGCCTAACAAAGATACAGGTACCTGTGCTTTTAGGTTTTTTTGTGTTTTTTTTTGTTTTTGGCCACACCACGCGGCATGTGGAACTTCCCTGCCCAGGGACTGAACTCATGTCCCCTGCACTGGAAGCGTGGAGTCTTATTAGGTTATTTTTTTTTAAAAGGAGCTTTACTGAGGTGTAATTGACATATGATAAATTATACTTAAAGTATACACTTTAATAAGTTCTACTACATGTATACACTTGAGAAACCATCATCATACTCAAGATAATGGATAAAGTGTCCTTAGGCTCCTGATGCTCCCTCCACCCTCTGGAAACCAACCATCTTTTACATAGATTAGTCTGCTTTTTCTAGAGTTTTAAATAAAAAGAATCATACAGCACGTACTCTTTTTTTGTCTTGCTTTTTTCCTTCAGCCTCATTATTTCATCCATTATTCTGTGTACCAATAGTTCACGCCTTGTCTATTCAATGATTTTTAAAAATTTATTTATTTTTGGCTGTGTTGGGTCTTCGTTTCTGTGCGAGGGCTTTCTCTAGTTGCGGCGAGCGGGGGCCACTCTTCATCGCAGTGCACGGGCCTCTCACTGTCGCGGTCTCTCTTGTTGCGGAGCACAGGCTCCAGACACGCAGGCTCAGTAGTTGTGGCTCATGGACCTAGTTGCCCCGCGGCATGTGGGATCTTCCCAGACCAGGGCTTGAACCTGTGTCGCCTGCATTGGCAGGCAGATCCTCAACCACTGCGCCACCAGGGAAGCCTGCATGCCTTATTTATTGCTGATAGTATTCCATCGTATGGATAGCTGTCACAGTTTGTTCATCCATTCGCCTGTTGATGGAAGTTTGGATTGTTTCCAATTTCTGGCTGTTACCAATAAAGCTGCTTTGAACAGTATTGTACAAGTCCTCATCATGAAAATACACTTTCATTTTCTCTTGGGTAAATACCTAGAGTGGAGTGGCTGGGTCATATGGCCAGCATATGTTTAACTTTTTTAAAAACTGAAACTGTGTTTCAAAGTAGTTGTACCATTTTTCCATTCCCAGAAAGAGTGTATGAAGTCCCAGTTCTTCCACATTCAGAAAATATTTACTATTATGAATAACATTTATTGTACAAAATTTTTTTAGAAAAGTCATTAGGCCAAGAAAAAAAATTCTGTCATTCATCCCACTAATGGGAGATAACACTTGTTAAAAGGTCATGTTTGTACATTTCCAGAAGTTTGCCCTCCTAGGCAAACAGTGGTCTCCTTTTTAAAAAAAAAAAACAAAAAAACCCTGAAAAAATATAATTTTGTCTGTCTTCACTGTTTTTTTTGTAAAAGTGTTTTAAAAACTGGTTTTCCAAGTGAATAGATCAGATTCTATCTTTTAAGAATTTTAAGTACTCCAGTAGTTGTCTGTGATGTGGTAAACAAGGAATATAGAGGTGACCACCAGCCCTGTCTCTTCCTATGCTCCCAAGGCACTAGAAAACAATTCAACACTAACATTCCAGGCGTTAAGACCCTTAAATGAGTTAACAACAAACAAACAAACAAAAGGGAGGGGCAGGAGTGTCTTTACTCATAACTTTATGCCTAACCATTATCCTTTCATTTCGAGAGAGTTATAAAGAGCTGGTAGAAAAAATAGGTAACTAGCATAAATAATCATAGTATACTTCTTAATCATTACTGAACACTCCCTCTGTGCTCCCTGGGGCTCTCTCTGTGCATTATCTCCTTTCACTAGGTCTGGGGAGAGTAGCCTACTTTTTCTAGTTTAGACACAACCACCACAGTAGGGATAGTTGAAACCTCTACAAACATGTAAAAGAAATCCAGATGACATTGGTTGAGCTCTTTGGGGAAGCACCACCCAACTCCCTTCAAGTGAAAACCAGGGTGATTTCCAAGATCTCTGCCCCTCCCCCTCCCCATGGTTCACTCCCTCTTCTGAGTGTTCCACTCAGAAAAGATCCCTGTTCTCAGCCACCAGGTGATGTCAGCATCTTTTTATGGTATCTCTGGAGTGGAGGTTTCCTTAAGGAGTCTAACACTGACACGCTCTAGAGTCAGTAGGCCTAACTTTGGCTGGGCCCACAGCAGATGCAACCCAAATTCTCACTAAAATTGCCCAGTCCTCTATCTTCCAAGTGTCTGAAGCAGGAACGACAAATGAATCAGGCCCGTCTGAAATCTAACACTTAGCCTTTGTTTTCCTATCCATAAAAATGTAACGGGGTAATTCCTACATCCTAATATTTACTCACGTATTCCCTCGCATGTTCGTTCGTTCGTTCTTTCATTCGTAGGTCCATCCATCCATCCTTCCATCCATCCATCCATTCACTCATTCAGTCAGTTTACCAAGTATGTACTCCATGTCAAGCACCATTCTAGTGTGGTAATTCGCAGGGAATGATGTTCCTCACAGGGTCGGTAGTCTAACACTCTAAGCAGTTACTGCTTTTACCTTTTACTATCAGGGGTCATTTCCCCACAAATCGACAAAACCAAGAAAATTACCTAAACTATAGAGGCAAGATACAGGCCAGACTTTCTCCACACAGGGTTTTCCCTGAAGGGACTCAGGAAGCAAGCAGGTCCTCCTTCACTCTGGACGGTTCTCTGAGCTGTCCTCATGAGGCCTCGAGGTTTCTGGACGACTTTTCTTGCCCAAAGAATCCCGAAGCCCTACAGCGTATTTCCGGGCTGTAATTGTGAACCCAAGTTCTGATTCTGCCCAGTACCATTCAATCTCTGTCCTTACTCTCATTAATTTTTCTGGGCTTCAGTTTTCCCGATCGAAAACCAGGTTCTAGGCTCCTAACTCGCTGGGGCATGCTTGGGGAGCAAGTGCCTTAGCGTTTCTGATGCTGTTCCGAAAAGCGAAGGTTCCTCCAGACTGAAGCTATCGGGTGGGCGGCCCGCGCCCCAAGCTTGGGCGCGCACCCCTGATAAGACGGCGCCGATGTACAGACAGCGAAACCACCCGGTTCAACCCTGCCTTCCTAAGCATCACGAGACTTATCAGAAAATGAAACTGAAAACCGGGAAGTCCCTCTTTCTAACCTGCCAGGGCCTCGCTCGCTAGGAGACCGGTGACGGCCCGGCGGGCAGTGTTCTGATTGGCGGCCTGGGCCTGGCTTTAAGTGCGGCCGCGGGACCGGGCCGTCACTCCGCCACCCGAGCTTCTCCTGTAGCGATGGCTCCTTTCGTGACCTTGGTCCTGCTCGGGCTTCTCTCGCTGTCTGGCCTGGACGCCGTCCAGCGTGAGTGTCCCCTCCTCCCTTTCCCTCTTCCACCAGCCCGTCCCTGTCCCGCTCGCAGCCACTGGGCACTAACTCCGTACCCCCGGTCCCGCTCCCAAGGTTCGGTGGAGTAGCATGCGGCTTTTTCTCGGGCTTCGGAGGCGGTAGGGGGGGGTGTGGAGTGGGAAGGGGGTGCGACCCCAGGACACCGGCTTCTCCGGGATGGGGGGAGGGGACCTCTGGCACGCCCGCACCGGGTGGGTCGGGACAGAGAGACCGAGCTGGGGGAGGGGTTCTCTTCCGCTGGTTCGCGGGGCCTTTGGTTTCCCCCGCGCAGCGGGAGCTGAGGGCGGGCTGGCGGGTCCCAAAGGGCTGGGTTGGGGGCTGCGACTGGGTGGAGACCACGCGTGGGCTTTGGCGGAGTCGCCGCCAGGGTGTATCAGTCCGCTGGGAGCCCGAGGGCCTCGAGCTTCCTCCAGGCGCCCGCCAGGTTCAGCTGCCTCTCTGCACTTTCCCCAAATCCGCGACGACCAAACCACGGCGAGGAAGTTGCACGCGACTCTTGTGGAATGTCCTGAGGTGTTTACATAGCGCTTCACGTCGTTCATTCTCTTGTTCCCGCTACCTGTCGCTCTTAATAATAATCATAGAGCTACCCGTTGGCGGCTTACTGACCTGCGCTATGTGCTGTATGTCATTTAACTGTGAAGTGCGTCTACGATGTAAACAGGATGCCTTTATCATCAGCTTGTCATAGATGAGGAAAGGGAGGCTAGAAGAGCTGAAGTAACTTAATTACGCAGGGGATTTATGGCAGACAGTAGAGCCTGACCAGAGCATTTGGGGGGTCGTGAGCCCTTTGCCTGTAATCCGTGCGTTTTTCACAGCCTTCTGGGGTGAGATTCTCGGGAGCAGGCTGGGCGGACGTGGGCCCCTGTTGCCTTTCTTCACAGAGGGCTCCTCCTTTGGCTCCTTGCCTGGTTCTTTCCAAGATGAACTGAGTATGTACTTTCAGTTTTGAGTAAGCGAAGGTTTATCATTCAGAAAGTTTGTAAAACTAGGGATAAGAGCAATCAACATGCTTACCCAAGCTGTCTGTCAGGGACACCATGGATACTGACTCAGTACCTCCTAAATACCCTGCAATATACCGGACCCTCAGATTTTTCTCTCTCACAAAAGGCTCTGTGAAGCGGGTTTTTTTTTGTTTGTTTGTGTGTATGTTTGTTTGTTGTTGCTCATGAGAAAAAGGAAGTTAGTTTAAAATTTATTTACAAAATAAAGCATAATGTCTGTATCATCACTATTATTGATATTTGGTGATGACTATGTAAGTCTTTCGAAAAACTTAATGTCAGCAAGCTGACATTAAGACTATCTTAATTTGAATATTTCCGAAGTAATGCCTGGAACATACACAAGACCGTCTCTGGAAGATATACAAGAAATGTGTAATTGCGATTGCCTCTAGGGGGTGTATTTTCTGCTCTTTCCTCTGTGTGGGTTTTATTTCACTGTGGGCATAAATTAACTTTTCAATTAAGTTACAGAAGCTCAAATAACTCTCCCAAAGTCACAGAGCCATTAGTGGCTGAGGCCAGATTCTGATACTCCTCCCACTCTTGGAAGAGATTATTGTGATGTTCTTGCAGAAACTTCCCTGGCTCCCTCAAAGAGTGAGTTCCAGGCAGGATGAACCAGTGCTCTGATTCCTGTGGCATTTATTATGTCCTGATTATTAGAAGTTGAAATGTGAAGGGCTTTCTGATTTATCTTCACTTTTAAATTTATTTTTAAAAATCAGCGTTCATGGGAATTCCCTGGTGTTCCAGTCGTTTCACTGCCAAGCACACGGGTTCAATCCCTGGTCGGGTAACTGAGGTCCCAAAAACCCCGAAGCACAGCCAAAAAAAAAAAAAAAGGTAAAATTGAATAAAAAAAGAAATCAGTGTTCATTAGGATTCTCAGTACAGCTCTTGGTGGGACTAGGAACCTTTTCTTTGATGATAGGATGTTTCTAGACAGAAACATCTGATCAGAATAGCCTGGTTCTCCTCCTTACTCCACCACCTTCTGTACATGAAGGATGAACTGACTTTTACAGTCATGTACCCTGAATGTATTTGTATTTAAAGGTGGATTATTAACATGTATTAGTGTCAGTCTGTATATTTAGTAGCAGTAGCACTTCACTTTTGAAGAAAAATATAGAAATAGAGTTTATAATATTTTCTTTACATCCCTATGGAGGGTCTAGTCATGCATTCCACTTTGGAAACCACTGTTCTGTAGCATTATGCAATATTCCCAACCTGGCAGATTATGGCAGTCACTTGAGCATGCTAATTGAAAATGCAAAGCCCATTCCCATGTGCATTATTCCACTTGGTTTTCTAATGGTGAGAGTATGTTCTCTCACATGTGCCACAGTCCTCACCCTTCCCTATTGTTCTTACCCAGCCCAACTTCATTTAAGGTATCTACCATCTTCTGCAGGCATTTTAGTTTGGTTTCTTTTTTTCAAGCTCATGAAATCACATATAAAATCAGGTAGAGGGGGCTTCCCTGCTGGTGCAGTGGTTGAGAGTCCGCCTGCCGATGCAGGGGACACGGGTTCGTGCCCCAGTCTGGGAAGATCCCACATGCCGCAGAGCGGATGGGCCCGTGAGCCATGGCCGCTGAGCCTGCGCGTCCGGAGCCTGTGCTCTGCAACGGGAGAGGCCACAACAGTGAGAGGCCCGCGTACCACAAAAAAAAAAAAAAAAAAAAAAATCAGGTAGACGTTTGGTGTGTAAACTTGGGGTAGGATGATGAGGTTGTGTTTTGCAGGAACATACTTTGGGTTGAATCAGGTCTCAGAGCAAGGAGGTAACAATAGTTACACCTGCCACTTACAGAGCAATTGCTGTGTGCCAGGCAGTGTACTAGGCACATATTGAGAAGTCTGATCAGTCTGGATCTAGGCAGGAGGCAAAAAAAAAAAAAAAAGGAGTAAACATAAGGGAAAAAAATTGGGTTGAAACAGTGTACAATAACGGGAATTTTTGATGTGGCTAATATGGGGGGAGTGTGAAGTGAGAAATGAAGCTTGATAAGTAGATTAGGGCCAAATCATGGACACTCTTGAGTGATAAGGAATTCTGTGGGTGCTGAGGAGCCATGAAAAGTTCTTGAGGTTCTCCACAGAAAGATTATTAAAGATACAGCACAATCTTCACTGACAGAAGAAGATGTTAAGAGAAATCTGCTAGAAAAAGCCTGAAAGGCACGTGTAGGGGAATTATGTGGGAAAGATACGAAGTCATGGTTTATCCCAGAAAATGGAGGCTGCCTTTTGGAAAAATGGAAGCTCATTTGGCATGAGGGGAAATGGAATTGGGAGAAATGGAGGATCAAATATAAACACTTGGGGTCTGATCTAGCTTTAGACCAAGGTAGCCCCAAGTGAAATACTCTGCAATTTCATCTGTCTTCCCCTGCTGCTCCTCAGGTCCTCCGAAGGTTCAGGTTTACTCACGACACCCCGCAGAGAATGGAAAACCAAATTACCTGAACTGCTATGTGTCTGGGTTCCATCCACCCCAGATTGAGATTGATTTGCTGAAGAATGGGGAGAAGATGGAAGTGGAGCAATCAGACCTGTCTTTCAGCAAGGACTGGTCTTTCTACCTTCTGGTCCACGCTGAGTTCACTCCCAACGCAGTGGATCAGTACAGCTGCCGCGTGAAACACGTTACTCTCAGAGAGCCCAAGACAGTTAAGTGGGGTAAGTTTTCAAGTTCCTTCCTTAGCTGCTGACAGTTGTATCTGAACATAGCCACAGCATAAAGCTGCCTTGATATAAGAACATCTGCATACTGGGATTATCAGGGAATGTTATTAAAGCTCTGATTAGTGGCACCTTCTGAGAGATCTCTGCACAGCGTGGTCACGGAGACCTGTAGTGGTTTCCCTGTAGTGAGAGCAGGGAGCAGTAGCAGCACTTCCACAAGTGCACAGGCGCTCCCAATGATTCTTCCCTACTGGCTTCCTTGGGCCTTCCTGATAGCCTCAGGGATACTCAGGACCAAGGAGAGTCTCAGGCAGGCACCGGTCTTGTCTGTAAGTCCTGCTATGGTAGTGCCCTCCAATCCTAGACTCCTTCAGTTCCCTGGCTGGCTTGGGATCTAAGGCTAGTAGGCACGGTGGGGACCTGCTGGGTTTTTCTTAACGAGGCACTCACGGTGAGGGACAGTGGGCTCTTCTGCCAGCTTTATTTATAACAGTTTTAGACATTTGTTAGTACATAGTATTTCAAAAGTGAAACTTAACTGTGTCTCTTTCTCCATTTTCTTTTCTGTAGATCGAGACTGCTAACCAGCATCATGGAGGTGGGTTTCTAATCTTAAGAAAATCTTTTTTTAAATAAATTTATTTATTTATTTTTGGCTGCGTTGGGTGTTTGTTGCTGCGTGTGGGCTTTCTCTAGTTGCAGCGAGTGGGGGCTACTGTTTGTTGTGGTGGGCTGGCTTCTTATTGTGGTGGCTTCTCTTGTTGCGGAGCATGGGCCTAGGCGCGCCAGCTTCAGTAGTTGTGGCATGTAGGCTCAGTAGTTGTGGCTTGCGGGCTCTAGAGCACAGGCTCAGTAGTTGTGGTGCACAGGTTTAGTTGCTGTGCGGCATGTGGGATCTTCCCGGACCAGGGCTTAAACCTGTGTCCCCTGCATCGGCAGGCGGATTCTTAACCACTGCGCCACCAGGGAAGCCCTAGAAAATCTTTTTTTAATGTCACTATCCTGGGGACTGTTATAGACAGCTCTCATATGATAACCCTCAGTGTCTGGAGGACATTCATCAGGGTAGCAATTTAGCAGGCAGAGAAGAACCCCACGGGGTCACATTCCCTTCTCCTGTGGGGTGGCATGAGGAAGGCATGTGACCCTGGGTGTGTCTCTGCCAGCATCACTGACCCTCTAAAGGGAGGACAGAAGAGCTACAGGTGTGCTGTGACAGGACAGAGGCTGCGGTTACCCACAGCACCTTCAAGGGTTTGCTCTTTCTTCTGCCATTTCTGCCTTGGGCATCTCTGTGCCTTCAAAAGTGAACCGTCCCTTCCTTTGCATGGCAGTTGCTTTGTTATTCAGCCAGAAGGGAAGAGTGACATGGTTCTGCAGACGCACCGTTCCTAAGTGTGTGGGCACTGTGGTTGCCTCTAGAAGCTCCCAGTCCAATAGAGGAAAGAAATGGAAACAGATTGTTGTAACCTAATGTAAAGCTACTATAACAGATGTATCTTGCAAGTACCTCTAGCGGCATGAAACAGGGAGCAATTGGACTTCTCTGCATCTTCAGTTGGAGGCCAGAGGCAGATAATCCAGCTTTTCTGGGAAATCTTGGCACTGAAAACCTATTCAAATTTCCTGTTACACTGTAGGACAGGGAAGGTAATTTTCGAGAGCATGAGAGAGTTTGGGTGACCTGCCCAGAGTCACACAGTTACTAAATGGTAGAGCCAGGATCTGAACTATAGTACCAGCATTCATTCTTCTAAGGTTGTGGGGGAACCAGTGGGATAAACTAGAAGGATATGCTCTTTTAATGGATCTGGAAAATCACCTGCACCTACTACTTTTACCAACAGTGATTTATACAGCACAAGTTAGATAAGTTTGGTGGTGCTATCTGTAATCCAAATAAAACAAATGTATTTGCTAATACTCCTTTTTTTCTTTTTTTCAGGTTTGAAGATGCCTCATTTGGATTGGACTAATTCCAAATTCTGTTTTCTTGCTTTTTAATACTGATACGCTTTTATGCTTTATGGACATA
>NW_021702972.1:0-29356 GCF_005190385.1 Monodon monoceros
GAAGAAACATTTACACACCCAAAGAGATGGCTGGGAGGGAAGGGGAGGTGGATGGTGACAGCCTTGCGCGAGACCACCACAGCCCGGCCAGGGGTGCTCTCCATCCGGTCTGCCAGGAAGAGCGGCTGAACTTCCAGAGGGACCACTCATGTCCTGGAGAACTTACCCCGAGGTGCTCCTGTCAGCAGGGCCCATTGGAGCTCAGAGGTATAAGAGCCAGGGCAAAGGAGGACGACCCCTCCCCAAGCAGACCCCCTCTCCCCACACCTGGCCCCACATTTTACTACTCTCTGGTGGACCCCTAAGTCTACTGTGCTGGAGGTGGTGAGGAGTTAGGATGGTTGAGAAGGAGGAGGAATCGTTTGAGTCAGAGATGAGACTGAAGTTTTAAACAAGCAAAGACTGAATTTTAAAACCAAAATGGGTCATTTTACAAAGGAAAGTAAAAGTCTACATTGTTAAGTGGGGCACTCAATCCAGCACAGTCAGTTGAAATTATGGGGAAAGTATATCATGGTTGAAACTCTTCAACATACCAGGTACAGGTATCATTCTTCCCCCATCCCCCAGTCACCAAAAAGATAGAAGGTAATTTCTGATAAAACCACAGCTTCAAAGAAGGGAATATATATAACTATTGTAACAAGAGCTGCTGACTAAAGAAAATAGCGTTTGGGCCCTTAACATGTAGCACAGAGCTCCCATCAGCCTATGGCATCCACTGTCTACTAGGAGAAAAAGAAAAAAAAGCTATGGTTCACGAAGAGAAATAAACAAACTTTTCCCAGGCCCTGAGGTCTCAGAATTTACCACCAGACTCTTGCTTATTGTAAAGAAGCTTCCTCACAGCTGTTTGTGCAGGAAATGCAAAGACATTTCCCATGTGACTTTGGTAGATGGCCCAGTCAACAACAACAGTCCTGAAAGCACAGGCCTGGCCCTTCCCCGCGGTCCTCTCACCAGGGCTACACGACACACCTGCGTTGTCCCAGCTGGACCACATGATGGTTCCTCACAGAGAAGCCCCTGGGCAACAAGCGAGCCTCCCCTCCCTAGTGATGCACTCTGCCCACTCCTCTCCTCTCCCAGCACCACAAACCCTAAGGAAACAACCCCCGCCCCCGCCCCCAGTCCCCCCGCAACCCCCAGGAAGGCAAGCTTTAAGCTCACAGCAGCAGCATCAAATGAGGCACAGCACAGTGTATGTGGGGTACGGCTGTGGGCCTCTCGGCTGCCCCCCCCCACCCCCCCGAGGCCTTGAGAGAAGTAATGCGTGCTGCCACCCTGGGGTGGATGGTCACCGTAGGAACTTGCCTCTGCTCTCAGCAGTCATGTCCCTGTGATGTCCTGACTTGGAGTGCAAGGAGCAGAAGGAGTGCTAGGGGCCGGCTCCATACTGATGAGGGACAGGAAGCACACAGATTGTTGGAGGATCATGAGATGTTATCCGCTCTGCTGAAAGGCTCCGGAAAGAGGTGGAAGACAGCAGGGGTGGGGTGGGGTGGTGGGCGGAGCATTCAGATGTAGGTCCTACTCTATATCCTGCAACAAATCCATTCATTCATTCATTCATACACTTATTCTTACCTCAAACTAATTATAATGAGCAGCAACTATATCCAGGTGCTATACTGGACATTGGAGACATAAAGACAAATAAGATACAGCCTCTACCCTGAGGGAACTTACAGTCTACGTAGGAGATACACACACACATACACACACACACATACACATGCATGCACATGCTCAATTAACCATAATACAGTGTTAGTACAAAACATATAAAAATAGCATGGAACTTAAAAATTGAGGGCAATTATTTCTTAGGTTGGGTGTGAGTTGCTGGGAAGGGAAAACTGCATTGAGAGGTTAATACTTGAGTCGGGTCTTGAAGGGGTTTGTTAAATGGGCCAAACAGGGGATATGGTCCAGGCAGGGCTTGACACAGGCACCTGCTCTGTGTTCTCCAAAACTATGGATAATTCTAGCACTGACGGTGTGCCCAGCCACTGTTCTCTGTGCTTTACATGCATTCATGCACTTAATCGTCACAGTGGCTCTGCAGAGGAAGTACTGCTGTGCCGTTCACAGATGCAGTGACTGAGACACACAGAGGTAAAATAAACTCTTGACACTGGGTAGCAGAGCAGGCTTCTGGCCCCAGAGCCCACTCTCTGCACCTTGGCCATGTGCTCATCCCGGTGAGCAGGAAAGGTCGGGTCCCAGGTTACATGGGGAAGAGGAGGGATCACAGCCAAGTCTTCTGGGTGCCCCACTTGGGCTTGGTCAAGGGCTCTGCAAGGGCCATTTAGGGAGCTTGAAGCTTGCTTTTTGGTCATGAGAAGCCATCGTGGGTTTTTAAGTTGGAGAAGGCCGTAATGAGATTTGTGTCCTGAAGGTGACTCTGGAATTGATGTGTAGGATAGAATGGAGGAGAAATGGGCTAAAGGAGGAGGAAGAAGAGAGAGGGGGAAATCCATGTCCTCTGGTTCATCACAATGCCTGGCATACAGCAGGTGTCCAATAATGATTGGTTAAATAAACGTCTCATAGTTGTCTTAGTTGGCTTCCCCTGGAAGCCGACTCTGAAATAAGGGTTTCGCTATGAGAGGTTTATTTAGGAGGCTACATCCGTGGGTGCCTGGAGCTCAGTCCTGGGGGTGACTGGGGGCCCAGTGCAAAACACACCCTCAGAGTCATCCTGGGAAGAGAGCAAGGGAGTTGGGTATCCAGATGCCAACTCAGTTAGTAGTTGAGGGTTGCTGCTGGGGAGTGTTAATTTCCTGGCCCCAGGGCAGCAGGAGCATGGCTTGGAGAAAGGAAAGTAAGGCACATGGGTGCAGCTGGACACCCCTGAGGCACAAGGCCATCAGGCGTGTAGGGATAGGGATGGATAGGGTCTGCTACAAAATCAGTCTTGGGCCAAAATGGGAAGAGTAGAAACTGAATTGTGAGATGCCATTTCTCCAACAGAACTTTCCCAATAAATTTCTTCTGATTTCCTCTTATTGGGATGTAGATATGTTTTCCTTTCTCCCGCAGGGACTGTGTCCTCAGTGGGGGACTGGTGTTCCAGACCCTTCCGTTTTACTACTTGGGTGAACTCCAGGAAACATCACTGCGCACCGTGGGTAGCTTCTGGAGAAGATTATGCCATCAGAGTTGAAAGCTGGAAACTCTATCAAGCAACATTTGTATCAGAGCTTGAGTAGGAAGAAGAAAATGGGGGAGGAGAAAAAAAAGACTTTTGCTAAAATTAACATAAATCCCAAGCCCAGGCCTTATAACTGAACATTTTCACAACACTTAGCACTTAAAGTTTCTCAACTAACAGGGAACCAGAAACTAACATGAGATATTTTTTTCTGGCTAATGGTGAAGTGTTCATCTGAGAAGAAATATTTCTCTCCACACCCACTTGCTCCCACCTGTTCCCTCACCTTGGGATCCTTCTCAGCTTCCCAACCTACCAAGATCTTGTCTGCTGACGTTTTTCTGTTTTTCCATCATAACTGCATTCTATGAAGGCAGGTCTCTATCTTATCCATGGTAGAAAGCAAGTGGCAAAGCTGTTCAGTGAGTTAGGAGGGGGCCTCAGGGACACATGGAAGGAGGATTGTCTTCTGGGCACTGCTCCTTTGCTCATCACAGGCCTCCTTTGGCAAATTAAAATTTCCCCTAACAGTTTTATAAGGAATCAAAAATTATATCCAACATCTAAACAAACACAAGTGTGTTTATTTAACAAGTTAATATCAAATTTAAACCTGTGAAAACAGAGACAATTTAAAATCACGCGAAGACTGCAGTGCAGCTACATCTTCGCCTACTTTCAAGACGCTCAAGTCACTTTCCAGACATTGTCTCATCTTCTGTTTGACCCTCAGGAGAGATGACAGTTCTGGCAACTTATAACTATTTCCTGTCCCTGGATGGAATGGAAAAGGATAGCTGATGTTGGAAATTCTAGTTTTTGAAAAGCACAGCAGTGGGGCTTCCCTGGTGGCGCAGTGGTTGAGAGTCCGCCTGCCGATGCAGGGGACACGGGTTCGTGCCCCGGTCCGGGAGGATCCCACGTGCCGCGGATCGGCTGGGCCTGTGAGCCATGGCCGCTGAGCCTGCGCATCTGGAGCCTGTGCTCCACAACAGGAGAGGCCACAGCAGTGAGAATCCCACGTACCGCAAAAAAAAAAAAAAAAAAAAAAGAAAAGAAAAAAAAAAGAAAAGCACAGCAGGATTATCAAAACACCAAGGACCACCAAACTAAGGTGAATTCAAGGACAAAGATGACCCAAGTGTCTTTGAGGCAGACAGTGTCTTTTACAGAGTGGACCATCCAGCTAGGCTCACTGGGCCTGGCTTGTTAAAGAGCCTCAGACAGGATGCTGACCCATGGGGGCCAGCTCAGGGGTGGCCCAGGCTGGCATGGCATTCACCAATAAGATGGTGACAGAAGGTAGATGAGCTATCTGTCAGTGTCCTCAAAGGTGGCCGGAGCAAAGCCATGGTGCTCTAGCCAGGTGTGTACACACAGTGCTGTTCTGGTCCACAGCTAGACATGGTGAAGGCTCGAAGATAACCAAGGCCATGCAATCAGCCCATGTGCATGGGTACGTGTGTAAGGGCTCTGTCACCAATATTTATTTATAGTTTAGTTCTACCAATTAGCAAAAGATAAAAGAAACAGAGGAGATAATATGGAAGAGTGGTTAAGAATCAGACTGCCTGAGTCTAAATTCAGGCTTTGTCACCTATTACCATTATAGTCTTGGGCAAGTAAGCATTCTAGGCCTCAGTTTCCTCAACTGTAAAAAGAGAACTTTACAAGATTCTTGTGAGAATTAAATAAGATAATAGATGCAAAGAATTTAGTACAAAACCTCTCAGTAAATGGGAACTATTATGACTTTAGTAATAAATCATACCTATGTATGAGCAAAACTGATGTGGAAAATTAAAATCTAAACAAGAAAAGTGTAGGGGGGAGGGTAGTGATGGTAAATGATAGTTATTACATTAGCCCTGATTAAGCAAATATGTTTGCTTTGGGCATTCTATTAATCTCTAAAGTTCCCCAAGGAAAAAGGAAGTCATTAAGGTCAAATTATTCTCATGATATTATTACATAGAAAATTGAAATATAATTCATTCTTAATAAACTTGTGTGGAAGGCAGGAATAACACTATCCCTTCCTTTGCCCCATCCTGCTTCTCTCACTTCCCTTCCCCTGAGAGAACCACCTTAATTAATTTCCTTCAGAAGCATCACCTCCTCAAGGGGGCTGCCCTGAGAAGCCTCCCTAACAAGGAGCCCATGATTTGCTCTAGAGCATCCCAACAATGCCAGTTAAGCCTTATTCATTTTTGACCACAATTTCTTTGAGATCCCTCATAAATGAACATTAGATGAGTAAATGTAGAAATACTTGTTTATGATAGTGCAAACAAATAATAATTTGAGATCTAGATAATAGTTCAGAATTTTAAAATTTCGGAGTCCTTGTGAAGATGGCGGAGTAAAAGGACATGCTCTCACTCCCTCTTGTGAGAGCACTGGAATCACAAGTAACTGCTGAACAGTCATCGACAGGAAGACACTGGTACTCACCCAAAAAGATACCCCATATCCAAAGACAAAGGAGAAGCTGCAATGAGATGGTATGAGGGGCACAATCACAAAAAAATCAAACCCCATAACTGCTGGGTGGGTGACTCACAAATTGGAGAAAAATTATGCCACAGAAGTCCACCCACTGGAGTGAAGATTCTGAGCCCCACATCAGGCTTCCCACCCTGGGGGTCCAGCTGGCAACATGGGGAGGAATTCCCAGAGAATAAGACTGTGAAAGCTAGCGGGATTTGGTTGCAGGACTTCAACAGGACTGGGGAAAACTGAGAAGCCATTCTTGGAGGGCACACACAAAGTAGTATGTGCATCAGGACCCAGCAGGAAGGAGCAGTGTCTCCATAGGAGACTGAACCAGACCAACCTGCTAGTGTTGGAGGGTCTCCTGCAGAGGCGGGGGGTGGCTGTGGCTCACTGTGGGGACAAGGACACTGGCAGCAGAAGTTCTGTGAAATGCTCCTTGGCATGAGCCCACCTGGAGTCTGCCATTAGCCCCACCAAAGAGCCTGCGGCCCCCAGTGCTGGGCTGCCTGAAGCCAAACAACCAACAGGAAGGGAACTCAGCCCCACCCATCAGCAGACAAGCAGATTAAAGTTTTACTGAGCTTTGCCCACCAGAGCAACACCCAGTTCTATCCACCACCAGTCCCTCTCATCAGGAAGCTTGCACAAGCCTCTTAGAGAGCTGCATCCACCAGAGGGCAGATGGTAGAAACAAGAAGAACTACAATCCTGCAGCCTGTTGAATGAAAACCACATTCACAGAAAGATAGACAATATGAAAAGGCAGAGGACTATGCATCAGATGAAAGAACAAGGTAAAACCCCAGAAAAACAACCAAATGAAGTGGAGATAAGCAAACTTCCAGAAAAAGAATTCAGAATAATGATAGTGAAGATGATCCAGTACCCCAGAAAAAGATGGAGGCAAAGACTGAGAAGATGCAAAAATGTTTAACAAAGACGTAGAAGAATTAAAGAACAAACAAACAGAGATGAACAATACGATAATTGAAATGAAAAATACCCTAGAAGGAATCAATAGCAGAATAACTGAGGCAGAAGAACAGATAAGTGACCTGGAAAACAGAACGGTTCCACTGCTGTGGAACAGAATAAAGAAAAAAGAATGAAAAGAAATGAAGACAGTCTAAGAGACCTCCGGGACAACATTAAATGCACCAACATTCACATTATAGGGATCCCAGAAGGAGAAGAGTGAGAGAAAGGACCCAAGAAAATATTTGAAGTGATTATAGTTGAAAACCTCCCTAACATGGGAAAGGAAATAACCACTTAAGTCCAGGAAGTTCAGAGAATCCCAGGCAGGATAAACCCAAGGAGAAACACACTGAGACACATAGTAATCAAACTGACAAAAATTAAAAACAAAGAAAAGTTATTAAAAGCAACAAAGGAAAAGTGACAAATAACATACAAGGGAACTCTCATAAGGTTGACAGCTGATTTCTCAGCAGAAACTGTACAAGCCAGAAGGGAGTGGCAAGTTATATTTAAAGTGATGAAAGGGAAGAACTTACAATCAAGATTACTCAAACCGGAAAGGATCTCAATCAAATGTGATGGAGAAAGTAAAAGCTTTACAGACAAGCAAAAGCTAAGAGAATTCAGCATCACCAAACCAGCTCTACAACAGATGCTAAAGGAACTTCTCTAAGTGGGAAACACAAGAGATAAAAAACAACCCAAAACAATTAAGCAAATAGTAATAGGAACATACATATCAATAATTACCTTAAAAGTGAGTGGATTAAATGCTCTAACCAAAAGACACAGGCTCACTGAATGGATACAAAAACAAGACCAATATATATGCTGTCTACAAGAGACCCACTTCAGACATATACAGACTGAAAGTGAGGGGATGCAAAAAGATATTCCATGCAAATGGAAATCAAAAGAAAGCTAGAATAGCAATACTCGTATCAGATAAAATAGACTTTAAAATAAAGACTGGTACAAGAGATAAGGAGGGACACTACATAATGATCAAACAATCAATCCAAGAAGAATTTATAACAATTATAAAAGTTTATGCACCCAACATAGGAGCACCTCAATACCTAAGGCAAATGTTAACAACCATGAAAGGAGAAATCGACAGTAGCACAATTATAGTAGGGGACTTTAACACCCCACTTACACCAATGGACAGATCATCCAAACAGAAAATAAATAAGGAAACACAAGCTTTAAAAGACACCATAGACGAGATAGATCTAACTGATATTTATAGAACATTCCACCCAAAAGTGGCAGAATACACTTTCTTCTCAAGTGCACATGGAACATTCTCCAGGATAGATCACATCTTGGGTCACAAATCAAGCCAGGTAAATTTAAGAAAATTGAAATCATATCAAGCATCTTTTCTGACCACAACGCTATGAGATTAGAAATAAATTACAGGGAAAAAAAGTAAAAAAACGCAAACACAAGGAGACTAAACAATACGTTACTAAAAAACCAAGAGATCACTGAAGAAATTAAAGAGGAAATCAAAAAATACCTAGAGACAAAGGACAATGAAAACACGACAATCCAAAACCTATGGGATGCAGCAAAAGCTAAGAGAGAAGTTTATAACAATACAATTCTACTTCAAGAAACAAGAAAAACCTCAAATAAACACTCTAACCTTACACCTAAAGGAACTAGAGAAAGAAGAACAAAGAAAACCCAAAGTTAGTGGAAGGAAAGAAATCATAAAGATCAGAGCAGAAATAAATGAAATAGAGATGAAGAAAACAATACCAAAGATCAATAAAACTAAAGCTTTGTTCTTTAAGAAGATAAGCAAAATTGATAAACCTTTAGCCAGACTCATGAAGAAAAAGAGGGAGAGGACTCAAATCAATAAAAATAGAAATGAAAAAGAAGTTACAACAGGCACTGCAGAAATACAAAGCATCACAAGAGGCTACTACAAGCAACTCTATGCCAATAAAATGGACAACCTGGAAGAAATGGACAAATTCTTAGAAAAGTGCAACCTTCCAAGACTGAACCAGGAAGAAATAGAAAATATGAACAGACAAATCACAAGTAATGAAATTGAAACTGTGATTAAAAATCTTCCAACAAACAAAAGTCTAGGACCAGATGGCTTCACAGACAAATTCTACCAAACATTTAGAGAAGAGCCAACACCCATCCTTCTCAAACTCTTCCAAAATACTGCAGAGGAGGAAACACTCTTAAACTCATTCTATGAGGCCACCATCACCCTAATACCAAAACCAGACAAAGATACTACAAAAAAAAATTACAGACCAATATCACTGATGACTATAGATGCAAAAATCACCCTAATGCCAAAACCAGACAAAGATACTACAAAAAAAGAAAATTACAGACCAATATCACTGATGACTATAGATGCAAAAATCCTCAACAAAATACCCTAATACCAAAACCAGGCAAAGATACTACAAAAAAAGAAAATTACAGACCAATATCACTGATGACTATAGATGCAAAAATCCTCAACAAAATACTAGCAAACAGAATCCAACAACACATTAAAAGGATCATACACCATGATCAAGTGGGATTTATCCCAGGGATTCAAGGATTCTTCAATATACTCAAATCAATCAATGTGATACACCATATTCACAAACTGAAGAATAAAAACCATATGATCATCTCGATATATGCAGAAAAAGCATTTGGCAAAATTCAACACCCATTTATGATAAAAACTCTCCAGAAAATGGGCACAGAGGGAACCTACCTCAACAAAATAAAGGCCATATATGACAAATCCACAGCAAACATCATTCTCAATGGTGAAAAACTGAAAGCATTTCCTCTAAGAGCAGGAACAAGACAAGGATGTTCAGTCTCACCACTCTTATTCAACATAGTTTTGGAAGTCCTAGCCATGGCAATCAGAGAAGAAAAAGAAATAAAAGGAATACAAATTGGAAAAGAAGAAGTAAAACTGTCACTGTTTGCTGATGACATGATATTATACATAGAAAATCCTAAAGATGCCACCAGAAAACTACTAGAGCTAATCAATGAATCTGGTAAAGTTGCAAGATACAAAATTAATGCACAGAAATCTCTTGCATTCCTATACACTAACAATGAAAGATCAGAAAGAGAAATTAAGGAAACAATCCCATTCACCATTGCAACAAAAGGAATAAAATACCTAGGAATAAACCTACCTAAGGAAGTAAAACACCTGTACTCAGGAAACTATAAGACACTGATGAAAGAAATCAAAGATGACACAAACAGATGGAGAGATATACCATGTTCTTAGATTGGAAGAATCAATATTGTGAAAATGACTGTACTACCCAAAGCCATCTACAGATTCACTGCAATCCCTATCAAATTACCATGGAATTTTTGACAGTACTAGAACAAAAAATCTTAAAATTTGTATGGAGACACAAAAGACCCCCAATAGCCAAAGCAATCTTGAGGGAAAAAAATGGAGCTGGAGGACTCAGACTCCCTGAATTCAGACTATAATACCAAACTACAGTAATCAAGACAATATGGTACTGGCACAAAAATATGTATCAGTGGAACAGGATAGAAAGTCCAGAGATAAACCCAAACACCTATGGTCACCTAATCTATGACAAAGGGAGCCAGAATACACAATGGAGAAAAGACAGTCTCTTCAATAAGTGGTGCTGGGAAAACTGGACAGCTACCTGTAAAAGAATGAAACTAGAACAGTCCCTAACACCATACACAAAAATAAACTCAAAATGGATTAAAGACCTGAATGTAAGACTGGACATTATAAAACTCTTAGGGGAAAACATAGGAAGAACACTCTTTCACATATATCACAGCAAGATCTTTTTTGATCCACCTGCTAGAATAATGGAAATAAAAACAAAAAAAAACAAATGGGACCTAATGAAACTTAAAAGCTTTTGTACAGCAAAGGAAACTATAAACAAGATGAAAAGACAACCCTCAGAATGGAAGAAAATATTTGCAAATGAACCAACAGACAAATTAATCTCCCAAATGTATAAACAGCTCATGCAGCTCAATATTAGAAAAACAAACAACCCTATCAAAAAATGGGCAGAAGACCTAAATAGACATTTCTCCAAAGAACACATACAGATGGCCAAGAAGCACATGAAAAGATGCTCAACATCACTAATTATTAGAGAAATGCAAATCGAAACTGCAATGAGGTATTACCTCACACTGGTTAGAATGGGCATCATCAGAAAATCTACAAACAATAAATGCTGGAGAGGGTGTGGAGAAAAGGGAACCCTCTTGCACTGTTGGTGGGAATGTAAATTGATACAGCCACTATGAAGAACAGTATGGAGGTTCCTTAGAAAACTAAAAATAGAATTACCATATGACCCAGCAATCCCACTACTGGGCATATACCCTGAGAAAACCATACTTCAAAATGAAACATGCACCCCAATGTTCATTGCAGCACTATTTACAATAGCCAGGTTATGGAAGCAACCTAAACGCCCATCAACAGACGAATGCATAAAGAAGATGTGGTACATATATACAATGGAGTATTACTCAGCCATAAAAAGGAACGAAATTGGGTCATTTGTTGAGACGTAGATGGACTTAGAGACTGTCATACAGAGTGAAGTAAGTCAGAAAGGGAAAAACAAATATCATATATTAACACATATATGTGGAATCTAGAAAAATGGTACAGATGAACCAGTTTGCAAGGCAGCAATAGAGACACAGATGTAGAGAACAAATGTATGGACACCAAGGGGGAAAAGCGGGGGAGGGGTTGTGGTGGTGGGATGAATTGGGAGATTGGGACTGCATATATACACTAATATGTATAAAATAGATAACTAATAAGAGCCTGCTGCATAAAAAATAATTCAGAAAACAAAACAGAACAAAAAATAACAAACAAAAAAAAAGAATTTCAAAATTTCATTTTCACAGGGTATATTTTGTTTGCTTCATGTGTACATTCAGTAAACTCCATGAGGGCAGAAGCAGATGCAAAACTTTTCTAGGGATGCTTGTGGAAGGACATATTTCCAGATGCCTTCTTCTGCCTTTGATTTGGAATGACGACCATACCCAGTGTGGGTCAATGTCTTCACCCTGTAAGCCTCTTGTTTGGGGAATAACAAAGGTCTAACTAGCTGAATGAAAGATAAAACTGGGAGTCACTTTCAGGAGAAGATAATTGCTGAGACTTAAGGAAGTTACTGGCCTTTTGAAGGAAATCGATCTTTTAGTATTTGAACAATTAATTAAATATTGGGGAGCTTTTGCCCACTATTTAGTCTATATGTCTATATGGCCCCAAATAGAAACTTTATGGTCACAAAATGAGTCTGTGACTCCATATTCACCACTCTTTATGCTTCAAGTCTTTTTGAAGGCTCTCATCCATTGCTAATAGGAATAGATATTTGCAGAATCTTATGGAGAATAATTTGGAAAATTCTATCAATATTACACAATTTAATATGCATATTGATACCAGAAATTCCAGTTCCAAGAATGTATCCTATAGGTTACTTACCATTGGCACACAGGTATTCTATGCAAACTGGTTATAATAGGAAAAGATAGGAAATGACCCAAATGTTCATTAGTGAGCAACTGGTTAAATATATCTATACAAAGAAATAATGCAGTTGTAAAGAAAAGGATGAAAAATCAGCTCTCAATGGCTGATCAGAAAGATTTTAAAGACAACGTTAGGTTTCAAAAAAGCAAAGTACAGAACAGTATGTAGAGCCAGCTACCATTATTTATATAGGGAAAAAATAAAGAATGTATATCTTATTTGCATATATATGCATCAAAAATCACTGGAAATAAGAAACAAATAATAGTCATTTCCTATTTCAGGGTAGGGAGGGAACTGGGCATCTGGGCACAGCAGTGGAAGGGAGGATTTTCTCTGCAATACTTTTTATACGTTTGACTTTTGAACCATGCTTAATGTATTTGCATTAAATAAATAAATGTAATTTAAGATAATCTTTAAAGATGCTTATTATGCGTACAGGCTTTGGTCAACACACAGCTCTGCTTTCTAGAAGTTTCTAACCCCGTCGATGAAATAAAAGGCAACCAGTAACCATAACATAGTGGTAAAAATGCCATCACACTGACATGCCACATTTCACCAAATCTAAAACGCTATTAATTCTTTCACAGCATTATATGACATGCCACTAGGAAAAGGAAGAATGTGGCCTATTAAATTCGGGCACAATGCTTCCTTCTCATTTAGAATTTTCATTTTATGCTTAATGAGAGATCTGTTTTAGATACTCATTTGTACATAGATATTTATCATATATCACTCTTGCATGATATATGACATTATATAAGAAAAATTAAAGTGAAATAAATTAGTTAATGAATTTTTAAAACTTTCTCTTATTGCATTCTGAATCTTTTTCACACAGTATTGTCCTCTGTGCTATCAAAAGCATTGGTGATCCTACATTTTTTGAAAGAGTGTTCCATTAATATTTCTAGAATTTTCTTCCAAGCTGCTGAAACCTGATCTGCCAATTTTGATGCATAGACCCAGGCAAACACAACTGTATCATGACTGCTGTACAACCAATAGTGACTGTAACATGAATCCAAGTTCCAGAGGCACTGAAATGTAAAAAAAAAAAAAAAAAAAAGTGCTTTTTTTCTTCTTTCAAAATTTATTTTATTGAAGTATAGTTAATTTATAATGTTGTGTTCATTTCTGCCGTACAGGAAAGTGATTCAGTTATACGTATATATACATTCTTTTTCATTTTCCATATGATTTATCACAGGATACTGAATATAGTTCCCTGTGCTATACAGTAGGACCTTGTTTTTTATCCATTGTCTATATAATAGTTTGCTGCTGCTAATCCCCAACCTCCCACTCCATTCCTCCCCCAATGCCCCTCCCACTTGGCAACCACAAGTCTGTTCTCTATGTCTGTGAGTCTTTCTTTTTCATAGATAATTATTTGTGACGTATTTTAGATTACACATATTAGTGATATCATATGATATCTGTCTTTCTCTGTCTGACTTACTTCACTTAATATGATCATCTCCAGGTCCATCCATGTTGCTGTAAATGGCAGTATTTCATTCTCTTTATGGCTGAGTAGTATTCCATTATATATATGTACCACATCTTCTTCATCCATTCCTCTGTCAATGGACAAAAATAGGCTTCTTATAATTGTTTAAATGTGATAGATGAGCAGTTTCAAGACAGAATAGGTCCCTGGGGCACTACAGAAGACTCCTTGAGGAGGCAGAATTGAGGCTGGACTTTTAAAAATGAGAGGGATCTTGGAGACAGGAATGAACGGGATGAATGAGTCATGAAAAACAAATAGCTTGAAATGGAAGTAGAAATTGCATTTGAGAGAGGGAAGGAAGGAAGACCATGTGACCTGGAGGGAAGGGCTTGTGAAAGGAAGTAAGTGTGGATGGGAGAGTTGTCAAAACTGGAGATTTGGAAGCACTCATTTGGAGAACATATTGGTCCAGAAACTTAACCACGCTGAAGAGTGGAGGGAACAAACAAACACAGCATCAAAAGAAAACAGAAAAAATGGAGAGAGAATCTTGGGCCATAGAATTTTCATGCCAGGAGGACTATTACAGATCATCTGGTTCATGTTTTCAGTTTTACAGGTAAAGAAAGGAAATTCAGAGAGGGTACGTGACAGATTGCCAGTGGCACAGCAAACACTGAACCTTGAGTGTTGATTTCCTGAGCAGGCTCTTCCTAATAGACCATCACAGCCAACAGAGAGGAAGTCGTTTCAAGGAGGCAGGTGGCAGTGAAGAAGAGGAAGCCTGAGGAGGCACTGAGGTGACCAGTACAGATTATTGATGACCTGCAAGTGTCTACTTTGCAGAGTGGTCTGGGTAGGAAAGACTGTGAAAAGTTAAAGAAAGCGGGGTGTTTCTCAGTTAGAGGCACCATCAGGAAAGATCTCATTAATTTTCAATATTTCCTTTCAAAGGGCTCAGTATTTGATGTTGTATTTTCAATAA
Source organism: Monodon monoceros (assembly GCF_005190385.1). Taxonomy (NCBI): domain Eukaryota; kingdom Metazoa; phylum Chordata; class Mammalia; order Artiodactyla; family Monodontidae; genus Monodon; species Monodon monoceros. The sequence goes on from NW_021702972.1 coordinate 14,672, forward strand.
AGCCTCCAAGACCCTGCTTTTACCAGTGGAGGTCAGGCAAAAAATAAAAAAATCCTTCACAAAGGATTCAATAGTATCATTTCCTGGAAATCCTTCAAAATAATGGGACATAGTGCTTGCTTCGGCAGCACATATACTAAAAATAATGGGACATATTGTCCCTTGGGCAAGACAGAAAATTATCAACAGGTGGCAGTCACACCGAGTTTCAAATGCAGCCTCTCACCGCTTTATAAAAAAACCATTGTTTTCTTACACATAGAAATTGACTAAAGGGGACAGTAACCAATAATGGTCTTGCTTATGGGTTTTCAGTTTGCATCTCTGTGGAACTTCATTCTTGGCATAGGAAATGATCAATACTGCTTTCCTGCACATCTCCTATACTAAACAGTGTGTTTAGGTGCCTGCAAGGGATTTCTCTTAGAAGAAAAAGAAATCACATCTACTGCAAAAAAGTTATCTTGCTGATATGGCTGCTACAGGTACCATGGTAAGTAAGCCACTTAGTATCTTAGGGACAACCTCACAATTGAGGACATAAAATTAAAGCAGTGAGATGGCATTTAATATTGAAAAATATGTATTTGATTGGCAAAAATGTAAAATATTCATAATATCCAGAGAATTGGGACTCTGGAAGTGTGAATTAGTATAGTTACTTTTTATGGCAGTTTACTAGTCTCTGTTAACACTGAAATGGAGCCTGCTCCCTAGGACTCAGCAGCTCTGCTTCCCAGTGTCCATCTGCAGAACAGTTCACACACACACACACACACACACACACACACACACACACACATACAGGAGGTCTGTTCAAGGGTATTGGCAATGGCTTTGTTTTTAATGGTAAAAAATATAAACTGGGGACAAGCCAGATGTACATGTAAAAATATCAATGGGGGGACTTCCCTGGTGGTCCAGTGGTAAAGAATCCACCTTTCAATGCAAGGGACGCGGGTTCGATCCCTGGTCTGGGAACTGAGATCCCACACGTCTTGGGGCAACTAAGCCCACACGCCACAACTACTGAGCCTGCGTGCCATAACTAGAGAGAGAAAAACCTGCATGCCACTACTAGAGAAGCCTGTGCACCATGACAAAGATTCTGTGTGCCACAACTAAGACCCAACACAGCCAAAAATTAAAAAATCAATGGGGGGCTTCCCTGGTGGCACAGTGGTTGAGAGTCCGCCTGCCGATGCAGGGGACACGGGTTCGTGCCCCGGTCCGGGAAGATCCCACATGCTGCGGAGCGGCTGGGCCCGTGAGCCATGGCTGCTGAGCCTGCGCGTCCGGAGCCTGTGCTCCGCAACGGGAGAGGCCACAACAGTGAGAGGCCCGTGTACCGCAAAAAAAAAAAAAAAAAAAAAAAAAAAAAAAAAAAAATCAATGGGCCTACAAGACATACTACTGAATTTTAAAAAGTTGTAGATAGATAATGTTTAGTCTAATGTCATTTATGTGTGTGTGTGTGTGTGTGTGTATGTGTGTGTGTGTGTGCGCACACATAAGCTCTAACAGACCTTACCAGGGAGAATGTGGGGTAAAGCACCAGAAATGGGACTTAGATGGGGGGAGGAAGGAAGAAAATTTTCTCTTTATTTATAATGGTTGACATTTTACAAGGAAAATGTATTTTTATATAGCTTATGAAATTTACATTTTTTTAAAGAAAAGGTAGCTTATTAGATGCTGTCAGAATCTCTGATTCATTTAGGAAGTTACAAATTTGGTGCCTTTATGTAGGTATGGCCTTAGATTAAAATGAGCATTAGTCCTTTTTTTCCTATATTTTTCTACAGTGGCATTATATCTATCACTAAAAAATGATAAAGACTTTGAAATAACTTTATATTTAAAATAAAGATTAAAAATAAAAATTAATGCAAAACAAGCATAAGATTCCTTTCAACCCTGACATATCTTTGAGACTATAAGATGTATATTACTTTAAGACTTGAGTGTTAATATCTAGAGGACCAAATTGGCTTGTAGTTTAGAATAACAGACAAGTGCATTTGCCTAGTTTCCAAGACCCTAATGATACAGATGCTGAATGTAGCTTGAGGCATCTTTCATCAATGCCAAGCCTTCAGAATGAAAAAGAACATGGCTCATTGCCAGATATATCTGCCAAGTCCCAATTTGCAAGCACAATTCAGTTCATTTGCACTTCTCTCTTGACCCTGAGGGTTGCTCCATTAAGAAAGAGTAAAACAATTATATTGTTCCTTGGTTGGAGGGAGCTATGACTTTGGTCACTATCATCCTTAATAACAAAAATATCCAGAAATATATTTAAATTGGATTGAACACTCTTCTGGTGACCTCTTAGGAGGTTCATTCTGAAAGACAGGGTTTCCTCACTGGAATAAGCCATGAATGCCAAAGTGTTATTCTACCTCAATAATTTTGTCAAATAAGCATCAGTCCTGATTTCATGAATGAGGATTTTCTAGTGCTCATTTCCCTGAGGGCTTGAAGTAATCATCCAATGGATCTCCTATCAATAAAAAGTAGAATAGATACCTACTGTCTGAGATTTAAATATTGAGGATATGGTGTGCTCAGGAAGCTCTGATGTTCATACAAAGAAATGATGGAACTCAGTAAAAGAATTGACATGAATCATCGTCAACAGATTGCTGACGGATGGGATGCCTGGGACAGCTGTTGTTCTGCCTGCCCAGGCTCTGTTCCTTCCTCCTGGTCTAGGTTCCTGATTTGTAAAGCTGAATCTGGCCTCTGTACCCCGACACAGAATTAAATCTCGGAGACAGAGTTTTGGTGAAGTACAAAAGAATAGCTTTGGGCTTCCCTGGTGGCACAGTGGTTGAGAGTCTGCCTGCCGATGCAGGGGACACGGGTTCGTGCCCCGGTCCGGGAAGATCCCATGTGCTGCAGAGCAGCTGGGCCCGTGAGCCATGACCACTGAGCCTGTGCATCCAGAGCCTGTGCTCCGCAATGGGAGAGGCCACAGCAGTGAGAGGCCCGCGTACCACAAAAAAAAGAAAAAAAAGAATAGCTTTATTGCTTTGCCAGACAAAGGGGGCCACAGCAGGCTAATTCCCTCAAAACTGTGTGTCCTGATCTGGAGGGGGTAGTGAGGAGTTTTATAGTAATGGTTCAAAGAGGGTGTGATCAGCTCATGGACACTCTTCTGACTGGGTGGTGGTGAGGTAATTGGGAGTCAGCATCATCAACCTTCTCTTTCCAGCTGGTCTGGGGTCTACGTGCTTGTGGGCAGCATACAGTTAACTTCTCCCACCTGGTGGGGGTTTCAGTATCTGCAAAACAGCTCAAAGATATTGTTATGTGTATCACTTGAGGGGGAACCAGGACCCTGCCCCAAGGCTGCACTATTGTTTCTTGACTTCTCCCCCCTTGTCTCCACATCCTCTCCCTTCCCTGATTAGCAATTGTTTGGACCTGCCCTTTGGAACTCAGGGAAGGTCATGGAGGTTGAATGAAGCCTATTTCCTGTAATCAAGAAATGGGGGACACAGGAAGGCTTTTGTGCCCAGGAGTCCCACAGGGTCCTGCTCAGTTTCATTTCCTTTGTGGAAACAGCCCTCTCCCACTCTCAGTTAGAGGTTCGGGTTGGATTCTGCTCACCACCTGGCTCTGGGAGTGAGCATGTGACTAGATCTGGCCATCAGAGAATTGTATGCCACTGGTCCTGGGAATTGATTTCAGAGATAGGCCTTTGACCCAAGCCAAGCTAATGAGAAACCAGGATGCTTTGCTGGCACTGCTGGGGAAAAGGTACATGCATTGTGCTGGTGGAGTTATTTCCAGGGTTCTAGGTCACCTGTCTACGGAGGGTGCCTGCCTACAAATAAAGCCAGCACTGAGAAGAGCAGAGCCAAGACATGGGGCAGTGTCCTGATGGCATCTTTGAGACCTGAAGTCAGAACTCTGCCTTGAACCTTTCAGTTATATGGGTCATTTTGGTTTTGTTTGTAATTTGAGTGATATTTTGGCCACTGGCAACCAAAAGAATTTTGACTGATAACACCAGGAATACAGTGTGTTGATGTATTGATGGGCAAGCCTGTCCAGAGGTTGCCCTTCTGCTCTGCTTACTTGAGCACTAATTCTTTGTTTCAAAGTTCAGTGAAAATATTATCTTATCCTTACAGTCTTCTAGACCTCACCAGGCCGTGGTGAAACTTTCTCATTTGAATTCCTGAGCACTTTTTTTAAAATAAGTTTTTTTGTGTGTGCGTGGTATGCGGACCACTCACTGCCGTGGCCTCTCCCGTTGTGGAGCACAGCCTCCGGACACGCAGGCTCTGCGGCCATGGCTCACGGGCCTAGCTGCTCCACGGCACGTGGGATCCTCCCAGACTGGGGCACGAACCCGCGTCCTCTGCATCAGCAGGCGGACTCTCAACCACTGCGCCACCAGGGAAGCCCTAAATAAGTTTTTTTTTTGTTTGGATTTTTTGTTTATTTAAGAGTAGGCAGAGATTGTAATGGTCAGTTAAGATCCCTGTTTGTTTTTTCTAATATATTTACATATCCTCTCTCCATGTTGACTATAATGGATCTCAAGCTTAGGAACCACATGTAATGTGCCTTTTTATCTCAGTGCTCTATGCAGATTAGGGTCTCAATAAATGTCTGTGGATGACACATATAAGGGCCACAGCATCTGTGATCCAGCTTTGTTATTCCATCTCAACGACCCTCAACACATGCCTAGCATATACACAGATCCCCAACCAAGCATGCATGTACCATGTACACATACCCCCAGCCAAACATGTATATACCATGTACACATACCCCAAACCAAACATGCATATACCATGTACACAGACCCCCAGCCAAGAATACATATACCATGTTCACATACCCCTAGCCAAACATACATAACCATGTACACAGACCCGCAGCCAAACATGCATATACCGTGTACACAGACACGCGGCACACATACACACATGTACATATACCCAAAACATACATGGGCACACCATATACATGAACTTTCAACCAAACACATATACCATGTGCACAGATACCCACACATACATGTATACTCAGTTCACTGATGCAGGGTGAGCTGCTTCTTGTGTGTTGCCTTGAAGACCCTATTTGGGAGAGGATGATTCTAGCCACTGAGTTCCTTATAATTCAGTAATGGCTGGACTATAGTAACAGAACTGTCTGGTTCCTCCACCTGCCTCCCAGATGAAATGAAAGGCAGGAGGAGGGAGAGAGCCCCCTTGAGGAGAAAGGAGAGTCTGAATGAGGAACAGCCCACCCACATGAGGGCCTGTTTTGCTCACCAGCTCCAGAGTGGAAAGGGTGAAATGAATTCTTGCTGCACTATAAATACTTGTTAGAGCAAACACACAGACTCACCCTGGCCCGGGCCCTGAACTAAATTACACAGGAGTTGTAAGGAGCAGGGTCTGGATCTGGGTGGGTGAGAATTTTAATAGCAACGCGAAGTGTGACTCAGGCTGTCTCCCTTCGGGCACTGAAACTCTCTTGACCTGGGTTTCGTCATCCGGTGCGGAAAGGCTCCGAAGAGCCAGGCTTAATTTCCTTCTCTTTCTTCTCTGGTTGAGTGACATGAAAAGTTATATAAGGCAATTTCTACCAAAGAAAAAGATGGGTTAGCACAAAGCTTTAAAGGAAACAGTCGACAAGTGGGAACACCCAGGGCCTAGGGGGTCACTGAGAAGGCGGGGTTTCAGCAGCTCCAGCCCTGCAGACACCACCCGAGGGCCTCCTCCTGTTGGAAGTTCACAGACAAGGATGGAAAAGCCAACCTTTCCCGAGTGTGTGCAGCAGCGGCTCCACGTGACACACTTTGCACACGGCCCCCCACTCTACCTTGCCATGGGTTCAGCTAAAAGCCACTTTAAAAAGCCATGGGAGCCAGAAGCTTAAGGCTTCTAGCATGTTCAGCGTAGCCGGGTCATCTCTCCCTCTCTCCTCCCCCACCGCATCCAAGGAGCTGATGATGGGAATCGGGGCTGAGACGAACAGGAGGCCGGAAGGGGCGCTGCCTGCCCATAGCGCTGGTCAGGCACACGCGGGAGAGCTATCCCCGTGGGACGCGCCTGCCAGTAGGGACGTGGGCAGCGGCACAGTGACAGTCTCGTTATCCTCAGCACCAAGCTTGAGAACTCCAGGCCGCCTGAGCAGCGCATCCCATTCCCAGGCTTTTGTTACTGGCTCCTGACTCCCGTGTCTCCTGGTCCTTCACCTGCGTGGCTGGAGATCTCAGAAAGAGGAAAGGGAATAGAGGAACAGGTTTTCCTGAATCATCATTTCCTTCATTTTGTGCAGAAATGAGACAGTGATCATAGTGGATGAGGGTTTTTTCTGTCCTTCCGTTTAATCACTTGCCTACCAGGAATAAGACCGTCCACATTATCTTTTTCAAGGAGGTGTTTGCCCCCAGCCTGTGGCTCTCTCTGACGGCTCGGGCATCCTCATTTTCTCTCTCAGAGAAGAAAGTGGTGACACAAATCTGCCCTCTACTGGCAATGAGAAGAATTTAAGGTGTGAAAAAAAGAACCGAACCCCCGAGAAAGGGGATGATGGAGACTTGACTGCTTTTCCCAAGCTGAACAACAGATTTAGATTTTGCCAGTACTGCTCAGACTGAGTATGCAGAAGCGTCTACCAAATGTTGACGTGTTACTCAATAAATGTAATGGCTTGTGGGAGAGTAAAGAAGTAACATCCAGAAGTAGGAAATCACTGGGTTTGAAATCAGCTGTGCATGGCCCCGAAGTCATGTGACTTTCAGTTGCTCAATCCTCAGCTATATCAAATGGGGACAAAAGTACCTACAGCATGAGAATGTGATGAAAATTAAGGACATTTGGGGACACATTATTTGTCTTACAATTGCACTTCATGGACTCAGCATCAGGGCTCGGTGTTCAAACATCTCGATTCAGCAGCCCAACTGCCACCTCTGCCACTTACTAGATATATGACCTGGGGTGTGCTTTCCAACTCTTTTCCTCAGTGTCCTCATCTGTTACCCAAGGATAATGTATCTGCCTCATAGGGTCATTTTGAAGTGAACCAATGTTTGCAAAGTGGTTGGAATCATATCTAACACAGTGAAAATATTTGTTAAAAAATACATCATAGGGCTTCCCTGGTGGCTCAGTGGTTGACAGTCCACCTGCCGATGCAGGGGACATGGGTTCGTGCTCCGGTCCAGGAGGCTCCCACATGCCATGGAGCAGCTGGGCCTGTGAGCCATGGCCGCTGGGCCTGTGTGTCCGGAGCCTGTGCTCCACAACAGGAGAGGCCACAACAGTGAGAGGCACGCATGCAGCAGAAAACAAAAACAAAAACAAACAAAAAAAATCATAGTCCACAGTCAAACTAAAAAGTGTGACTTGAGCAAGTGTTACATGCACAGCACAGGGTTAGAAGCACAAAACTCTATAACCTAGCCAGGGAATAATAGTAAAAATACCTAGGATTTGTTAAGCACTTGCAAACTGCCATGCTTAGGAGCATTTTCTATGTATTTCTCTGTTTACTATCAATACTAAACAGCAGCTAGATACTGAAGACACACACTGTATGACATTTACATGAAACCTGAAAAAGACTTAACTTAAAATGATAGAACACAAATCAGTGAATGCCTTAGGGCAGTGTGTGGGAACAGGGATTTGACTGGTAAAAGACACAAATAAGTCTCCTGAGGTCACAGAAATGTTCTCCATCTTGATCGTAAATGTGTATACATTTGTTAAGACTCATTGAACTGCATACTTAAAGTGTGTTCACTTTATTTATGTAAGTTTTACTTCAGTAAAGTTGATTTAAAAAAACTTGAGAAACATATCAATAAATTGAAATGTATGGAATTTAGTTGGGTCTAGATTAGAGAGCAAAGGTTAAAAAAATATTTAAGACAATCAGATACAACAAAATATGTAACCTTAAAAGATTTCACCAGTAAAATTAAAAAATGAAAGTAAATGAATTAAGTAGGTGTAAGAAACTATAAAAAGGGTAATATGAACTCCAGTTAGGAGAATTTAATAAAAATAAAATTAGAACTTAAACAAAGAAAAACTGAAACCTGATTAAAAAAAGAACAATAAGTATATAAAACTCTGAAAACCTTGGGAAAACAAAGAAAAATCTTAAATATACAACATTAGAAATTATTTTCTAAAAGCTACAAACACATGTATATCTGAATATAAAATGGTTATAAAAGAATACTGAAAGAAATGGATGATTTCTAGTAAAACATCACTAGAATTAACCCAAAGAGGGACTTTGCTGGCCGTCCAGTGGTTAAGACTTCACCTTCCAATGCAGGGGGTGTGGGTTCAATCCCTGGTTAGGGAGCTAAGATCCCACATGCCTCGTGGCCAAAAAAAAAACCCAAAGCATAAAACGGAAGCAATATTGTAACACATTCAATAAAGACTTTAAAAATGGTCCACATCAAAAAAAAATTTTTTTTAATGAAAAATAAACAAAAGAACACAAAGAGAGGTAGACGTTTTGAAGCAATCATTAAAAGAATAATATACTAACATGCTTGGTGATAAACAGCCAGTGCCTCCCAGGTGACCCCAGTTGTCACAGCCTCTCCACTAGGGACCCCTTGCAACCCTCCTCCCAGCAACAGCCCATCAGACATAGGGTTAATGCCTAGCACAATGGCAGGTCACCAGCTCTAAAGCTAGAGTCTATTTGGTTGGTCAGAGCCTATCTTACCATATCACACCAGCCTTAGGAGATTGCCCTCTTTATAACAATCTGAGCCTAGAACCTAATTTCATTTTAAATATAAACACAAAAGTAGCATGGTTTAAATAATAACTGATTTTTATAAATGCAACTACCATTTAAATAAATGGAAGATTATATTTTGTTTGGATCAAAATATTAGAGTTGTTTTGCATTTCAGCCTAGTGGTATTTGAATCACCAGCCCACATGTATCAGTTAACATTTGTTACAGTCACATTCATGATATTTCTACCTACAGTCAAGTATTTGACTATTCATGTTTTCTAGTACAGTTGTGCTCAAGTACTTTCTTATCAAAATTCATAGCATTTTATTATGAATTACTTTTTCAAATGTCTCCTTTGTATTTCAGTTGATCATATTTACTTTATAGAATTGTGGATGTAGGCAGTTTTTTAATCTATGAATTTCATTTTAGAATAGTAAAAGGGGTGCTATGAACTGAATTGTGTCCCTCCCCAAATTCATATGTTGAAGACTTAACCTCCAGCGTGATGGTGTTTGGAGACAGACTTTGGGAAGTGATTAGGATCAGACAAGGTCGTGAGGATGGGGCCCTCATGGAGGGATTAGTGCCCTTGGAAGAAGAGACCAGAGATATCAGCCTTCTCTCTCTCCCTGCTCACAGGCACGGAGGGAAGGCCATGTGAGTTCACAGTTCCCTACAAGCCAAGGGAAGAGGCCTCAGGGTGCAATCTACCCTGCCAGCTCCTTGGTCTTAGAAGTCCCAGCCTCCAGAGCTGTGAGAAAATAAATTTCTGCTGTATAAGCTAAAAGTCTGTAGTGTTTCATTATGGTAGCATGAACAGACTGAGAGGGCATTAGGATTAATAGGATTAGGATGTTGATTTCACACCAAAACTCTCCCATTAAATGCCCATTCAAGGACAAATTTTTCACTATGAAACTTGGTGTTCACTCACCCTTTGTAACAGCATCCAGACTTTCCCAGGTGTATCATCTCTCCCCTATTGTATTGTACCTGGATTACTTGACCTCCCCATTGGGAAGTTGAAGTAGAGCTATAGCCTCTCATTGTCCTAACATTACCAAGTGTGGGTGAAAGACTGAAGTTCAGCAAGTTGGAACTGCCCTTCCACGACTTTGAATCTTGAAAAAACTGATGTGTAAATGGAAGAAAATACCTAGTAGTGCCCTAGTGCCACGCCTGGTTCTTCAGCCTTTGTCAACACCCTTCCAATAAATTCTCCCTGTGGTTTAAGGAGACATTGTTTTAGAGATCCTAACTGAAGCAGTAAGGAGAGGAAACAAAATAAATGTTACATATAGTAGAAATAAAGACACAAGATACACATTATTTGTTGATGGCATGCATGATCGACTATCTAGAAACCCTAAGAAACTTTATTAAAATTTGAGTGCAAACTAGAGAATGTAGTAAGAGAGCTGTTTTTAAAATATCAGCAATAAATTATAAAATGAAAAATACAAAGTCTCCATACACATAATAAATCTATATAATACATAGAAATAAATTTAGCAACAATAGATTAAGATCTAAAAAAGAAAAGCAGAAAATGTTTTTAAAAGATACTATTATTAAAAGATGTAGTACCTTTCCATCCTGGAAAGGGTTAATATCACAAAAAGATCAATTTAATCCAAATTAATAAAATTAAAAATCACAACCTGTTTTTTGTGTTTTTTTTTTTCCTTCTGAGGTGGAGTAAGGAGAAAGGTGTAAAAGTATTTAAAGATCAACATCTTCCCCCAGATCTGGCAAAATATTGTTTGGGGGTAGAGTGGGGAAGGAAGATATTAAAATATCAGAAAGTTATAGAGATTAAAACATTTATTCCAGGTAAAGACTTAAACACAAATGTGCAAACAATAAAAATGTTGGAAAAGAATTTAAGAGACCTTTGGAGTGATAACACCTTTTAAAACAATGCAGGAAACACAAAAGTCCAAAGAGAAAATGATGGACATCTTCTAGTAAATAAAAGTTAAGTATTTCTATACAGATATCCTAAAAATATATCATAAAATTAAAGTAATAGACTATTCCCATTCATGATAAAATTGGACTGAGTATTTAATTAATCTGAAAAAGAATATCTCCAAAAACTTACAGAAACATTGGGATACCACTACATGCCCACCAGAATGGCAGAAATTAAATATAATGTCAAGTGAAAGTGGATCAAGTACAACTTTCATGCACTGCTTGTGGGATTAAAAATTCCTTCAGCCAGACTGGAAAACTGCTTGGCAATATCTATTAAAGATAAATAACTGATGTAGGACTTCTACTCTGGTATATTCTCAGAAGAAATACATACACATGTTTATCAAAAGACATGTACCAGATTGAACATAGCAGTTCTACTTGTAATAGCTCCAAACTGGAAGCTACCAATAAAGGTGGAAGCTATAAGATCCAGCAATCCCATTTCTGGCTGCATATCCAAAGGGAATGAAAACAGGTTATTGAAGAGATATCTTCACTCCTATGTTTATGCACCATTCACAATAGCCAAGCTGTGGAAACAACCTAAATGCCCATCAATGGATGAATGTTTTATATATATATAGAGAGAGACACACACACACAGACACACACAGACATACAGTGGAATACTCTTCAGCCATGAGAAAAAAGAAAATTCTGCCATTTGCAACCATATGGATGGAACTTGAAAATATTATGCTAAGTGTGATAAGTCAGACAGAGAAAGACAAATGTATGATTTCTTTTAAGTGGTAGCTAAAAAAAACAAAACAAAACCCTGAACTCATAAAAGCAGAGAGTAAAATGGTGGTTAACAGGGGCGGGGAGTGGGAGAATGGGAAAGATGTTGTTTAAAGGTACACACTTGCAACTAGTAGACAAATAAGTCCTGGAGATCTAATACACAATACAGTGATTATAGACAACAAAAGTATATAAACATTGCAATTGCTGAGACTAGGTCTTAACTGTTCCCAACACTAAAAGAAATGATTATGTGATGTGACAGAGGTGTTAGCAAATACTATAATGGCAATCATATTGCAATATAAATGGTTCAAATCAATAAGGAATACACCTTAAGCTTACACAGTTTATATGTCAAATATAACTCAGTTTTAAAAACTTGGCCATATGACTGGGGGAAAATTACTTTATTTAACTTCAGCTTCCTTTTTTGTAAAATGGAGCTAATGGTGGTACTTACCTTGTAGGTTTATGAAGGTTAACTGATAAAAGATAAAGTTTGCAGAATTTTTTCTGTTACATAGTAAGCACTCAGTAAAGAGCAGTAACATTAGTAGGAGGAGGAAGAGGAGTGGACATAGGAGCAATAGTAATACCACCAGTATTAAAGAGGAAAAAAGAAATCTACAAGTAGCACCAATTTTTATCTATTAGATTGATACAAATTTAAAAGACTGATGACATGCAGAGTGTGTGGAAATAGATGTTCACTTGTGTCTGGTAGAAGTGAGAACTGCTGCCTCACTTGAAAAAGTAACTACATTTATTACAATTACAATTAAAAATATTCAAGCTTTTGACCTAACAACCCCATGTTAGAAACACATGTTATAAGAATAAATGAATGTTAATTATTTCGCTAATTTGGGGAGGGAAATTAACATTAAAAGAAAAGATTAAAGCACACCAATGTTGAAATATTCATAAAAAGAAACTTAGAAAATGTGGTTAGGAATGTTAGGGGAAAGAAAGAAAAATCTGCTCATGCCTTCCCACTGCTTCTGGGTTCAGTCTAAACCCTAACAGCACAGAAGGCCTTGCCTCCTTCTCCAGCTAAACCTCTCATCCTTGATGACTGGTTGTATTGTGTTTCTTTCACTTCCTCTGCTGTGCCCTGTGATCTGACATCCCCAGGCTTTGGGAGCATGCTGTTTCTTTTCATGAAAAGATCAGTTACTAGCACACCTACTGCTTCTCACCTGATTTCTTTGTCTGGGGCTTAATTTAGATGTCTTTTCATCCAGAAAACCTTTTGTGATCCCTTCCTTAAATCACTCCTGCCCTATCCCACCTCTCACTCTTTCTGGTGCTCCCATAATGCCCTGACCTTCCCACATCATAGCACTTACATTATTGCGTTGTAACTTTCTAAGTACTTGATTGATTACCATCACCTCACTTTGTAATTCCTCCTGCTCACCTTTCCCTGTACTCTTTCCCAAACCCCAAGCAACCTGTGATCTGCCTCCTATCACCGTAGATTGGTTTGTATCCTCTAGAATTTTACACAAATAGAATCATGTAGTACATACTCTTATTTGTCTGATTTCTCTCACTCAGCATGATTATTTTGAGATTCATTCATGTTGTGGTTTGTGTCATAGTTCATTTTTATTACCAAGCAGTACTTCATCATATTGATATACCTATTTATCTATCCAATCACAGACCGATGGTCACTTGGGTTATTTTCAGCTTTGAATTATTACAAATAAAACTGCTATGAATATTTTATAAGTGTTTTTATGGACATATATTTGCAATACCTAGGAGTTGAATGTCTGGGTCATACAGTAGGTATATATCTGTCACACTATTTTCTAAAGTGGTTGCACCATTTCACATTCTCACCAGCCACGTAGAGAGTTCCAGTTCCTTCATGTCCTTGCCAACACTTGATATTGTCAGTCTGTTTAATTTCAGACATTCTAAAAGGTCTGTAGTAGTATCTCTTGTATCTCTCCGTGGCTTTAATTTGCATTTACTTAATAATTAATGATGCTGACTCTTTTCATGTGTTTATTCTCCATCCATATATCTTTTTTGGTGAAATATCTATTTAAATCTTTTGCCCATATTTTACTGAGTAATTTATTTTCTAAAGTTTTAAGTATTATTTATATATTCTGGTTTCAAGGCCTTTATCAAATACATGATTTGCAAATATTTTCTCCTAGTTTATGGCTTGTCTTTTCATTCTTTTGGCAATGTCTTTTAAAGAGCAGAAGTTCTTACTTTTGATAAAATCCAATTTGTCGACATTTTTTTTTATGAATAGTACATTTGGTGCCAGAACTTAGAATCCTTTGCTGGACCAAAACTCATAAAGCTTTTCTCCAATATTTTCTTCTATAAATGCCATAGTATTAGGTTTTACAGCTGATCCATTCTAAATTGATATTTGAATATCATGTAAATTATAGATTGCATATGATTGTTCAATTTCTCTAGCACCTTTTGTTAAGAAGACTACTCTTTCTCCACTGAATTGCATTTGCAACTTTGTTGAAAATCAGTTGTGAGGGTCTACACCTATACACGCTATTCAGTTCCATCAGTCTATTTTGTGTATCTTTTTATCAATCTCATACTGTCTTGATTACTGCAGCTTTATGATAAATCTTAAAGACAGACACTGTTCTTCTTTTTCAAAGTTTTTTGGCTGTTTGGAGTCTTTCCCATTTCCAAAGGAATTTTAGAATCAGCTTGTCAATGCCAACCAAAGAAAAGCCTGCTGAATTTATGTATCAATTTGGGAAGAATTAATTTCTTAAAAATATTGAGTCTTTTGACCTATGAACACAACGTATCTCCCTAGTTATTTAGGTCTTTAATTTCTCTCAGTGATGTTTTATAGTTTTCAGCACATAGGTCTTGCGTTTCATATTTTTAATTTTTTTTTTTTGGGGGGTGGGGGCTGTGTCGGGTCTTAGTTGTAAAATGCGGGATCTTTCATTGCGGCATGCAGGCTTCTCTCTAGTTGTGGCATGTGGGCTTCTCTCTAGTTGTGACGTGTGGGTTTTCTCTCTCTGGTTGTGGCTCATGGGCTCCAGGGCACATGGGATCTGTAGTTTGTGGCATGTGGGCTCTCTCGTTGAGGCGTCCGAGCTCAGTATTTGCGGCCTGTGGACTTAGTTTCCCTGTGGCACGTGAGATCTTAGTTCCCTGACCAGGGATCGAACCCACATCCCCTGCATT
>NW_021702973.1:0-1417 GCF_005190385.1 Monodon monoceros
TCACGTCGCCTTGGCGACGTGGAGCCTCTGTTGGCCACTGAAGCATGCTGGGAGCCTCATACCCTCTTTAATGAGGGCCCTGGAAAAATCGCATATGCCCTTTTGATCAAGGGCATCATTGTCGAGGTTCTGCCTCTTTTACTATGCTTTGAAAGGACTTCCCGTTTACCTCCTGAAATCGTATTCCTGGAATTCTACCCCACTTTCAATTCCTCATCGCCGCCTTACTTCAGATATTTTTGGACGATAGGTGTCATTTATAACTCTGCAGGTTTATGAATGGCAGTGGCCCTGAGCTCCTTTCTTCAACTCGCTTTCTTGTGAGCTGGCCGCAAAACCGCAGGATTGCTTCAGGCCCTAATCTGGTTCCGGCACGGCTTGCTGAGCCTCTGGCTATTTCCTCTTCCTGGTGGGAAATGAGCGTTAAATTTGCCCATGCAGACACCTACAGCTAGTCTCTCATTAGTTCTCCCTATTCCTGTTCATCTAGCACAGAAATTGCAAACTGTGCCAAACAGGAGATTAAAGGCACTGACTCTCCAAGTGGGGAGAGTGTTAGTAAAGGTTCTGGAATGGTGAACCCGAGTACCGGGGGACGAAAACTGAGATACATTTAAAAATGTTTACCAGTCACACGGTGGACCATACTCTGGGTTTCCCATGCATGTTTTAGCTGAAGGAAGAATCCCTTAAACTTGGAGAGTTTGGACCCATGGAATGGGTACCATGCAGTATGACTTCAAAGGGTCTGCATTTGTTCACCGAACTTCACCAATGCTATCAGCCCGAAGTGTCCAGCCTTATGTCTCACCAAGCTCTAGGTGTAGATGTGGTAAATCCAGGTTGCATCACAAGCCCAGAATGAATTATGTAAGAATTGCTCTCTATTTCACTGTCATTGTGTTTTGTTTTTGTAATTTATTTTGATAACTGGATTTATCGGATTTTCACTGCTGCGTTTATGCCGCTGTACACACACTTGATTCTCTTACGTAGACATATAAATCCATGGGTTTTAAGATTCTTACCAGTGAGGTATATTCCTAGGCTTGGAATATGTGGTGTTGAGTCCATTTCGTTGAGCAAGGAGTAGGCCTTGACTCTAATATATTTGGCTTATGGAACGGTATGTGTGCTAATTTCAATCTCTGGTTTGATGCAGCACCCCAACTCACCTTTCCCAATAAGCAAGCATAAGTTGGTTTTCTAAATTTGAGACCCTGTTCTGTTTTGTAATTCAGTTCATGTGTAGCCAAGTTTACATTCCGTGTATTAGTGATATCTTATGATGTTTCTTTTTCTGTGTGACTTATTTCTCGTAGAATCATCGTACCTGAATCCACTCATTATGCCGCTGCGGACCTGATGACATAGATTTCATTGTTGTGTGATATTCCATTGTACGTACGTACCACAA
>NW_021702974.1:0-1148 GCF_005190385.1 Monodon monoceros
AGCTTTTGACTACTTCTTCCAACATTCTTACTCCTACTCCTGTCATCAGTAGAAGCTGATGCCAGCAGTCCGTGAACCGTACACTGATCTCTACTATCCTCAGGCTATACACTTAACACAACATGCACAAAGTTCAGTTCATGATTATATTTGTAGGAGTAAATATGACTTTCTTCCCGCAGCACTTTTTGGCTTTTCATGGATGCCCCCGAGTTGTTTCCGACTGCTCTGATGTATACACAAAGTGAAATATCTTTGTATTTATAGGCTCACTCATGTAACTAACAGCAGTAATGCTAACACTTTTCTTAATTTGAGAAGCATTTGGATCCAAAGAAGAAATCTCAGTAGTATAGGTAACTGTCACTAATCTAGAATAATTACATGGATGCCCTCAACCATATCCTATGTTTGGGGGGGTGTATTTATGCAAATTTAAAATAAGAAAGCAAGGAATCAAAACCTCTTCAACTGGTTTAAAGCCAACACCATAACCATTATGTCTTTTTCAATATGTGAGATGTTAGTAAAAAATTACATAACTTTATCAAAGTTAAATCAGAGGTGAAAATCCTGTATATCTCCATAGTATATCCATTTCAACGAGGCTTCACAATGCAACATCACGTATTATGAAAGAACTTTACATTTTCATGATCACCCATTCATCATCCTTTTTTTGATAAGTTTTCTAGTTCTCTATATTATTTCTCTAATATTGACAGCTAAACTGACTCATACGCATACAATAGATGCATAAGAAGTAAAAACAATTTAAATAATTCTACCAGCCATCATTCTAATCTTAATTTTCCTACCATCATTATGAATTTGTTACATAATAAATGAAATTAATAACCCTTCCCTAACCGTAGAAGCTATAGGCTATCAATGATATTGAAGCTAGAAATACACAGATTATGAAAACTTAAGTTTTCACTTTTTTTTTTTTTTTTTTTTTTGCGGTTCGCGGGCCTCTCACTGTTGTGGCCTCTCCCGTTGCGGAGCACAGGCTCCAGACGCGCAGGCTCAGTGGCCATGGCTCACGGGCCTAGCCGCTCCACGGCATGTGGAATCTTCCCAGACCGCGGCACAAACCCCTGTCCCCTGCATCGGCAGGCGGACTCTCAACCACTGCGCCACCAGGG
>NW_021702975.1:0-1320 GCF_005190385.1 Monodon monoceros
TGCAAAAGCCTAGGAGGAAACTTTCTAGGGTTTTAGAATTGTTATCTATCTTTATGGGGGTGGTAGTTATACAAATGTATACATTAATTAAAAGTCACTGAACCGTTGACTAACGGTTTTATTGTAACTGCATTTTATTGTATGTAAATGATACCTTAATAAGGTTGATTACAAAATGAACCGAAACCAAAACAAAGCAGAAGAAAAACCTCTCAAGACCTCAAAGGAAATACACTGTTTTCTTCCAGGGCACCAGATTGGAAATGAGGCATTGGTCTGTTCTACCCTCAGATTATCCCTAGGATTATCTAGTCTATTTTAAAGCACTAGAGTCCCCTATCAGGAGAACTCACCCCATGTTTAATTACTTTCATTTCTTCTCTGCCTCTTCTCCCAACACAGTGCAGCCATTCACGGAAGAAAAACCACCTTTTCCCAACTTTGCATCACCACATATTCTTTCCAAAGCTATTATTTATGTAATACAATTTGGCTACACTTTATAACAATCTAGCTTTTTGAGCCTTACAAATCTTAACAGTTAACCTATTGCCTCCACTGGAATTTGGAAAAAAAATTATTTTGAAAATGAATAGCTGAGAATTGACATTTCTGCTTTTTGTGATTTTCTCTTCCCCTAAGAGAGAAGTGAGTAGGAATGAGAAACACATACATAAAGAAAAAAAATTATCTTGCTGCCTTTGCATGGTTATAATTTATAGGAGGCCCTTTTCAACAATAATCTATTATCAGAATCAATAAAATATAATCTCCATGAAGGCCAGGCCAGGATACTTGTCTCTTTTTCAGCAGATTGCAATACAAACTACATTCATGGATATGCTTCTTGATGATCTTTGTAATACTGTAACAGTTGCCCATTTCCTCATGCCTCTTCACCTTAACTTCAACCTGGTTTTTCACCAATGACCTCACATTTCCTTCTCTATCACTTGGTTGTGGGCCTCTTTTCCAACTCCAACCCCAACTCGCATTTCACTCTGGCACCAAAGGAAGACTCACACCTTCCTGCTTTTTAGTGATACCTCAAGGTCATTACCATATTGTGATCACCCTGAAGAATAGCCAGACAATTGTTATTTCAGAGCCATCTGACAGTTTGTAGCTCTAAAAATTAACTAAGGACCGTATTTGTCAAAAATATCCTAGTTTTAGATTTTGGTATTACAGAAACAGTAATTCCGAAGTCATTTATGACAATCAGTGTGGGAAGCACCCTCCTTCAGGAAGATCCTTTGCCGTACAATACTCTTTCCCTGTCTGGTAATAAGGAAGAATGGCCGTGGAAAGTAACCTTTT
>NW_021702976.1:0-3074 GCF_005190385.1 Monodon monoceros
TTCAATAGATATTTACAGACTATGTACTTAAGTTTTAAGTACCATGCTAGGTTATGGGATATGCCTATATTGGTGAATAGCAGAGTCTTGCTTTCAAGGAGCCCAGTGTATAATATATATGTGGAGAGTGGAGGTGATAACTGATACAGATGAATCAATAACAAGTATACAGTGTAATGCATGGTAATGAAGTGTCTGGTGCCTTGGAAATGCAAAGTAAGGATACTTCACTTAGTCTTTGGAGGTGGGAATGGATATAGATGGCTTACAGGAGGAAATGACATTTATTTATTTATTTATTTAATGTTAAAATAATAATAAACATTTATTATTATTTTTATATGTTAACATTTTATTTTTTATTAAAAAATTTTTTTAACATCTTTATTGGAGTATAATTGCTTTACAGTAGTGTGTTGGTTTCTGCTTTATAAAAAAGTAAATCAGCTACACATATACATATATCCCCATATCTCCTCCCTCTTGTGTCTCCCTCCCACCCTCCCTATCCCACCCCTCTAGGTGGTCATAAAGCATCGAGCTGACATCCCTGTGCTATGCAGCTGCTTCCCACTAGCTATCTATTTTACATTTGGTAGTGTATATATGTCCATGCCACTCTCTCACTTCGTCCCAGCTTACCCTCCCCACCCCCCACACACCCTGTGTCCTCAAGTCCATTCTCTACGTCTGTGTCTTTATTCCTGTACTGCTCCTAGGTTCATCAGAACCAATTTTTTTCCTTTTAGATTCCATATATATGTGTTAGCATACAGTATTTGTTTTTCTCTTTCTGGCTTATTCACTAGGTATGACAGACTCGAGGTCCATCAACCTCACTACAGATAACTCATTCTGGTTCTTTTTATGGCTGAGTCATATTCCATTGTATATATGTGCCACATCTTCTTTACCCTTTCATCTGCTGATGGACACTTAGGTTGCTTCCACGTCCTGGCTATTATAAATACAGCTACAATGAACATTGTGGTACATGACTCTTTATTTATTTTTTTTAACACCTTTATTGGAGTATAATTGCTTTATAATGGTGTGTTAGTTTCCGCTTTATAACAAAGTGAATCAGTTATACATATACATATGTTCCCATATCTCTTCCCTCTTACATCTCCCTCCCTCCCCCTCCCTATCCCACCTCTCTAGGTGGTCACAAAGCACCGAGCTGATCTCCCTGTGCTATGTGACTGCTTCCCACTAGCTATCTATTTTACATTTGGTAGTGTATATATGTCCATGCCACTCTCTCACTTTGTCACAGCTTACCCTTCCGCCTCCCCATATCCTCAAGTCCATTCTCTAGTAGGTCTGTGTCTTTATTCCCGTCTTACCCCTGGGTTCTTCATGACCTTTTTTTTTTTTTTTGGATTCCATATATATGTGTTAGCATACGGTATTTGTTTTTCTCTTTCTGACTTACTTCACTCTGTATGAAAGACTCTAGGTCCATCCACCTCACTACAAATAACTCAATTTCGTTTCTTTTTATGGCTGAGTAATATTCCATTGTATGTATGTGCCACATCTTCTTTATCCATTCATCCGATGATGGACACTTCGGTTGCTTCCATCTCCTGGCTATTGTAAATAGAGCTGCAATGAACATTTTGGTACATGACTCTTTTTGAATTATGGTTTTCTCAGGGTATATGCCTAGTAGTGGGATTGCTGGGTTGTATGGTAGTTCTATTTTTAGTTTTTTAAGGAACCTCCATACTGTTCTCCATAGTGGCTGTATTGCTTTACATTCCCACCAGCAGTGCAAGAGGGTTCTCTTTTCTCCACACCCTCTCCAGCATTTATTGTTTGTAGATTTTTTGATGATGGCCATTCTGAGTAGTGTGAGGTGATACCTCATTGTAGTTTTGATTTGCATTTCGCTAATGAGTAGTGATGTTGAGCATCCTTTCATGTGTTTGCTGGCAATCTGTATATCTTCTTTGGAGAAATGTCTATTTAGGTCTTCTGCCCATGTTTGGATTGGGTTATTTGTTTTTTAGATATTGAGCTGCATGAGCTGCTTGTAAATTTTGGAGATTAATCCTTTGTCAGTTGCTTCATTTGCAGATACTTTCTCCCATTCTGAGGGTTGTATTTTTGTCTTGTTTATGTTTTCCCTTGCCCTGCAAAAGCTTTTAAGTTTCATTAGGTCCCATTTGTTTATTTTTATTTCCATTTCTCTAGGAAGTGGGTCAAAAAGGATCTTGCTGTGATTTATGTCATAGAGTGTTCTGCCTATGTTTTCCTATAAGAGTTTTATAGTGTCTGGCCTTACATTTAGGTCTTTAATCCATTTTGAGCTTATTTTTGTGTATGGTGTTAGGGAGTGTTCTAATTTCATTCTTTTACATGTAGCTGTCCAGTTTCCCCAGCACCACTTATTGAAGAGGCTGTCTTTTTTCCATTGTATATTCTCGCCTCCTTTATCAAATGTAAGGTGACCATATGTTCGTGGGTTTATCTTTGGAATTTCTATCCTGTTCCATTGATCTATATTTCTGTTTTTGTTCCAGTACCATACTGTCTTGATTACTGTAGCTTTGTAGTACAGTCTGAAGTCAGGGAGTCTGATTCCTCCAGCTCTGTTTTTCTTTCTCAGGATTGCTTTGGCTATTTGGGGTCTTTTGTGTTTCCATACAAATTGTGAAATTTCTCTGTTGTAGTTCTGTGAAAAATGCCATTGGTAGTTTGATAGAGATTGCACTGAATCTATAGATTGCTTTGGTAGTATAGTCATTTTCACAATGCTGATTCTTCCAATCCAAGAACATGCTATATCTCTCCATCTGTTTGTATCATCTTTAATTTCTTTCATCAGTGTCTTATAGTTTTCTGCATACAGTTCTTTTTTCTCCTTAGGTAGATTTATTCCCAGGTATTTTATTCTTTTTGTTGCAGTGGTAAATGGGAGTGTTTCCTTTATTTCTTTCAGATTTTTCATCATTAGTGTATAGGAATGCAAGAGATTTCTGTGCATTAAGTTTGTATCCTGCTACTTTACCGAATTCTTTGATTAGCTCTAGTAGTTTTCTGGTAGCGTCTTTAGGATTCTCTAT
>NW_021702977.1:0-1303 GCF_005190385.1 Monodon monoceros
CTCCCCATCTCTCTACTCCTGCTCCCAACACACACCCATCTCTTGCTCCACATGCCTCAGCTCTCCACAACCACACCCCAGTCTCTCCACATACACACGGACACCCTTGTCTGTCCCTCCACTCACTTCCTGTTTCTCCACAAACAAACACACATACAACCCCCCCTCTCTCCACATATCTCCCATCTCTCCACATACACACAAACACCCATCTCTCCCTCCACATGCACACCCTAGTCTCTCTGAATATACACACACACCCCATCCTTCCCTCCACAACCAATCCCCCGTCTCTCCACCAACACACATACATGCAGAGTCACCTGTCGCTCCATCCACACAC
This sequence comes from Monodon monoceros, assembly GCF_005190385.1. Taxonomy (NCBI): domain Eukaryota; kingdom Metazoa; phylum Chordata; class Mammalia; order Artiodactyla; family Monodontidae; genus Monodon; species Monodon monoceros. The sequence continues at coordinate 344 of NW_021702977.1, forward strand.
GCACTTCCATCTCTACACAAATATACCTGTTTCTACCTACACCCGCACACCCCTTTCTCGATAGACACCCACATGCACCCCAGTCTCTCCATGGGTGCACACCCAAAGAGACACTAACAACCCGTTCTCCACACAAAGAGGCGCACACACTCACACACACACACACACACACCTATGTGTCAGTCCACAGAGACACCCCCAGCACTCCTTCCAGAAACACACCCCTGGCTCTCCCTCTACACACACACCACCATCACTCCACAAACACACACACCCCATCTCTCCACATGCACACGAAAACACACACACACCATAGTCTCCACAAACACACAGTGCGGTCTGTACGTACATACACAACCCAGTCTCCCCATGCTCACAAACACCCACACACGTGTCTCTCCGTTTACACTTCCCTGTCTCTCCCTCCACTCTGACACAACACCCTTTACACACACACACACAAATTGGTTTCACCCTCCTCATTCTCTCCCTACACATTCTTCCCCTGTCACGCCCACCACCCAGTCTGTCTTCATACAAACACATAAACTCACACCCGTCTCGCCCACCACACCACTGTTGCTCCAACCACAGTCATACCCCAGTGTCTCTACACACACCCCCATCTCTCCTTGTGTGTACACCAACACCCCAACGTCTCCAGCACACATATGGACGCACAGTCCCACACCGTATCTCTTCTTCCAATACCCACCCTCAGACTCCTGTCTCTCGCTCCACACCCACACGCCAGTCTTACACACACACACACACACACACACACACCCATGTCTACCTCCATGCAAACACACATCTGTGTCTCCCCCATATTCTCCTTGTATGTCCGTTCAAACACAACAGCCCCATCTCTACAAGGACACCCCACACAACAACATCTCACTTTCCACAACCTCATCTCTCCAGTACACACATACGAATACACACACATGCCTATCTCTC
>NW_021702978.1:0-7910 GCF_005190385.1 Monodon monoceros
ATGGAGAAAGGACAGCCTCTTCAATAAATGGTGCTGGGAAAACTGGACAGGTACATGTAAAAGTATGAGATTAGATCACTCCCTAACACCATACACAAAAATAAGCTCAAAATGGATTAAAGACCTAAATGTAAGGCCAGAAACTATCAAACTCTTAGAGGAAAACATAGGCAGAACACTCTATGACATAAATCACAGCAAGATCCTTTCTGACCCACCTCCTAGAGTAATGGAAATAAAAACAAAAATAAACAAATGGGACCTAATGAAACTTCAAAGCTTTTGCACAGCAAAGGAAACCATAATCAAGACCAAAAGACAACCCTCAGAATGGGAGAAAATATTTTCAAATGAAGCAACTGACAAAGGATTAATCTCCAAAATTTATAAGCAGCTCATGCAGCTCAATAACAAAAAAACAAACAACCCAATCCAAAAATGGGCAGAAGACCTAAATAGACATTTCTCCAAAGAAGATATACAGAATGCCAACAAACACATGAAAGAATGCTCAACATCATTAATCATTAGAGAAATGCAAATCAAAACTACAATGAGATATCATCTCACACCAGTCAGAATGGCCATCATCAAAAAATCTAGAAACAATAAATGCTGGAGAGGGTGTGGAGAAAAGGGAACACTCTTGCACTGCTGGTGGGAATGTGAATTGGTTCAGCCACTATGGAGAACAGTATGGAGGTTCCTTAAAAAACTACAAATAGAATTACCATATGACCCAGCAATCCCACTACTGGGCATATACCCTGAGAAAACCAAAATTCAAAAAGAGTCATGTACCAAAATGTTCATTGCAGCTCTATTTACAATAGCCCAGAGATGGAAACAACCTAAGCGCCCATCATCGGATGAATGGATAAAGAAGATGTGGCACATATATACAATGGAATATTACTCAGCCTTAAAAAGAAATGAAATTGAGCTATTTGTAATGAGATGGATAGACCTAGAGTCTGTCATACAGAGTGAAGTAAGTCAGAAAGAAAAAGATAAATACCGTATGCTAACACATATATATGGAATTTAAGGGGAAAAAAAATGTTATGAAGAACCTAGGGGTAAGACAGGAATAAAGACGCAGACCTACTGGAGAACGGACTTGAGGATATGGGGAGGGGGAAGGGTGAGTTTTGGCAGGGCGAGAGAGAGTCATGGACATATACACACTAACAAACGTAGTAAGGTAGATAGCTAGGGGGAAGCAGCCCCAAGGCACAGGGATATTAGCTCGGTGCTTTGTGACAGCCTGGAGGGGTGGGATAGGGAGAGTGGGAGGGAGGGAGATGCAAGAGGGAAGACATATGGGAACATATGTATATGTATAACTGATTCACTTTGTTATAAAGCAGAAACTAACACACCATTGTAAAGCAATTATACCCCAATAAAAATGTTTAAAAAAAAAAAAAAAAAAAAAAAAAAAAAAAAAAAAAGAAATAAGCACATTAAACTATGTTGAACATCATTAACCATTAGGTAAATGCAAATTAAAATCACAATGAGATATTACTGCACAGCTGTCAAGACAGTATATATATGTATATATATATATATATATATATATATATATACACATATATATGTATACATCATGCCAAAAACTGTCAAGAATTTGGAGAAGCTAAGTCATACTTTGCTGATCAGAATGTAACATGATAAATCCACTCTAGAAAAGTGTTTGACAGGCTTTTTTATAAACTAAAAATTACATGATACAGTACATAAAAAATCCTAAAAACACCACCAGACACTAGCTCATCAATGAATTTGGTAAAGTTGTAGGTTAAAAAATTAATACACAGAAATTTGTTGCATTTCTATAAACTAAAAATGAAAGATCAGAATGAGAAATTTCAAAAACAATCACATTTACCATCAAAAAGAACAAAACACATAGAAATATACCTACCTAAGGAGACAAAAGATCTGTACTCTGAAAATAATAAGACACTGATGAAAGAAATATATGACACTAACAGATGGAAAGATATGCCATGATCTTGGATTGAAAGAATCAATAATGTCAACATGACTATACTACCCAAGAAAATCTACAGATTTAATGCAATCCCTATCAAATTACCAATGACGTTTTTCACATAACTAGAACAAAAAAGTCTTAAAGTTAGTATGGAAACACAAAAGACTCTGAATAGCCAAAGCAATCTTAAGAAAGAAAAGCAGAGCTGGAGGAATCAGTCTCCCTGACTTCAGACTATACTACAAGGCTATAGCCATCAAACAGTGTGGAACTGGCACACAAATAGAAATATAGATCAATGAACAGGAGAGAAAGCCCAGAAATAAACCCACACACCTATGGTTGATTAATCTATGACAAAGGAGGCAGGACTATACAATGGAGGAAAGACAATCTCTTCAATAAATGGCCCTGGGAAAACCAGACAGATACATGTAAAAAAAAAAAAAAAAGAAATTAGAACATGCTTTAACATCATACAAAAAAATCAACTCAAAATGGATTAAAGACCTAAATGTGAGACCAGACATTATAAAACTTTTAGAGGAAAGTGTTCAGACAGAACACTCTCTGACATAAATCACAGCAATATCTTTTTGATTCATCTCCCAGAATAATGGAAATCAAAACAAAAATAAACAAATGGGACCTAATTAAACTCAAAAGCTTTTGCACAGCAAAGGACACCATAAACAAAATGAAAATACAACCCACAGAATGGGAGAAAATACTTGCAAATGATGTGACCAAAAAGGGATTACTCTCCAAAATTTACAAATAGCTCATGTGGCTTAATATTATCAAAACAAACAACCCAATCAAAAAATGGGTAGAAGGCCTAAATAGACATTTCTCCAAAGAAGACATGCAGATGTCCAAGAGGCACATGAAAAGATGTTAAACATCACTAATCATTAGAGAAATGCAAATCAAAACTCCAATGAGTTACTACCTCACACCAGTCAGAATGACTAACATCAAAAAATCCACAAAAAAATAAATACTGGAGAGGGTGTGGTGAGAAGGGAACTCTCCTACACTGTAGGTGGGAATGTAAATTGGTGCAGCCACTATGGAGAACAGTATGGAGGTTCCTTAAAATACTAAAAATAGAGCTACCATACCATCCTGCAATCCCACTCCTGGGCATATACCTGGGTAAAAACATGGTCCAAAAGGAAACATGCACCCCAGTGTTCATTGCAGTGCTGTTTAAAATAGCCAAGACATGGAAGTATCCAAAATTTCCATCAACAGAAGAATGGATAAAGAAGATATGGTACATATATACAATGGAATACTACTCAACCCTTAAAAAATGAAATAATGCCATTTGTGGCAACATGGATGGACCTAGAGATTGTCATATTGAGTGAAATAAGTCAGACAGAGAAAGAGAAGTGTCATGTGATATCGCTTATATGCAGAATCTAAAAAAAAATTGATACAAGTGAGCATATTTACAAGACAGAAACAGACTCACAGACTTAGAGAATGAACTTATGGTTACCAGGGGGGAAGGATGGGGGAAGGGACAGTTAGGGAGTATGGGATTAACATGTACACACTGGTATATTTAAAATGGATAACCAACAAGGACTTACTGTATAGCACAGGGAACTCTGCCCAATATTCTGTAACAACCTAATTGGGAAAAGTATTTCTAAAAGAATATATATATAACTGAATCACTTCGTTGTACACCTGAAACTAACACAACATTGTTAATCAACTGTACTCCAACATAAAATAAAAAGTTAACAAAAATGAATTTACCAATAATTCTCAATTATTGCACCACTCGGCATCCATACCAGAGAAATGAAAATGTATTTTCATGCAACGTTTTGTACATAAATACACACCACAACTTTATTTTTGATAGCCCCCAAATGTAAACTACCCAAATGTACTTCAATGGGGGAATCTTTAACCAAACTGAAGTATACTGTGAAATGCTACTCAGCAGTAAAAAGAATAAATTATTGATACATGCATCAACTTGTATATATCTCAATGAAATTATCCTGAGTGGAAAAAAAAATACTGAATGAATATCTACCAAATTTTTACACTTACTTAACATTTGCAAAGTAATATAATTGTAGATGGTTAGTAGGCTTGTGGTTGTCAGTGGTTAAGGATAGGTAGGGTTTTGGTAGGTGTGAATATAAAGGGTGAGCACCAGGGAATCATGTGTTTATGGTACAGTATGGGGGTTAAGTATCTTGATTGTGGTGGCGGTTGCATGAAGCTAAACATGTGTTCAATTCTTGCATAGAGCCTCACATGCACACACACATATGCACACACACATATAGATGAGTACATATAATAACTAACGGAATCTCGGTAAGCTGAAAGATTGCTCCACTGTCAATTGCCTGATTTTGATATTGTACTATAGGTATGAAAGCTGTAGTTGGGGGAGTCTGGGTAAAGAGTTTATAGGATCTTCCTGTACATTTTCTTGCATACACATGTGAATCTATAGTTATTTCAAAATAATGCATTGTTTTTTTTGTTTTGTTTTGTTTTTTGTAAATTGAATTACAACGAAAATTATCAAACAGATTTTTCCAGGGAATAAAAATGTATAAATTTCTCATGCTTTCCAAGAATTTATGTTAGGAGATAGATGTTGTGGCCATTTTACTTTCACTTAAGCTTGCAGCATTAGGGGTAATCTGAATTGTTGCATCCTGCCTAAAATTAGTGTGGATTAACTATTTTAAAAAACTCCTTTAGTAGGGTATGATTGGCATGTAAAAACCTATACAAATTTAATGCTTACATCTTCATTATTTTGAAGTTAAATATATACCCATGAAATCATCATCACCATCAATGCCATAAATATTTCATCATCTCCCAAAGTTTCCTCCCAACTTCTTTATTATTACATTTTTTATAAGAAGTAAAAACACTTAACATAAAGTCTACCCTCTTAGTAAAATTGAAGTATACACTACACTATTGTAAGCTATGGGCAATTTGCTGTATAGGTGTTAGTTGAAATTTTTTTCACTTTGACAATCATCTCCCAAATTCCCACTCTCAGAAATTCTAGCAATTTCCATTCTAAATTCTGTCTCTGTGAGTTTGACTATTTTAGATTCCACATATAAGTGAGATAATAGAATATTTGTCTTTCTCTGTCTGGCTTATTTCACTAGGCATAATGTTTCCGAGGTAAATCCATGTTGCCAAAAATGGCAGGATTTCCTTCCATTTCTTAGGTTGAATAATATTCCACTGTATGTATGTATGTATGTATATATATATATATATCACATTTTCTTTGTCCAGTTATCCGACAATAGACATCTAGGTTGTTTCCATATCTTCAGTGTTGTGAATAATGCTGCAATAAACATGGGACTACAGGTAACTCTTTGAGATGCTCATTTTAGTCCCTTTGGACAAATACCTAATAGCAGAATTTATTGATGATATGTAAATTCTATTTTTAATTTTTTGAGGAACTTTCATACTATATTCCATAATGGTTGTGCTAATTAACATTTCCATCAACTGTATACCAGAGTTCTCTTTTCTCCACATGCTCACCAACACTTTTTTCTTTTTTTTAATAATGGACATCCTAACAGGTGTGAGATGAGATATCAGTGTGGTTTTAATTTTCATTTCCCTGGTGATTAGTGATGTTGACACATTTTCATATGCCAGTTGACCATTTGTTTGTCTTCACTGGAAAAAAAATGTCTATTCAGGTCATTTTCCCATTTTTTAATTGTGTTATTTATCTTGCTGCTATTCAGTTGTAGAAGCTACTTATATATTTTAGATATTAACCCCTTATCAGATATATGTTGTGTAAAAATTTTATCTAATTCCATAGGTTGTCTTTCCATCCAGTAGTTTCCACTGTTGTGCAGAAATTGTGTAGCTTGACACCATCCCACTTGTTTGTTTTTGCTTTTATTGCTTGTGCCTTTGATGTTGCATAAACAAAAACAAAAACAAAATCATTGGCAGGATTGTATCAAGGAGACTTTCCTTCATGTTTTCTTCTGATAATTTAAGAGTTTCAATTCTTATATTTATGTCTTTAATCCATTTTGAGTTGATTTTTATGTATGGTATAACATAATAATCCAATTTCTGTCTTTTTCATGTGGATATCCAGTTTCTCAACACCATTTGTTGAGGAGACTATTCTTTTCCTACTGTTTAATTGTGGCACCCTTGTCAAAGGTCACATATATGTGGGTACATTTCTTGGCCCTATATTTTGTAACAACCATCTTTGAGTCTGTTTTTGTGCCAGTACCATACTGTTTTAATTACAATAGCTGTGTAATATAGTTTGAATTCAGGAAGTGTGATACCTCCAACTTTACACTGTTAGCTGTGAGCTTGCCATGCATGGCCTTTACTTTCTTGAGGTACATTCCTTTTACACGTAATTTGTTCAGAGTATTTATCATGAAAGGCTGTTGATTTTTGTCAACAATATTTTCTGCATCTATTGAGATGATTTTTATTCTTCATTCTATTAATGAGGTATATTACATTTATTGATTTGCATATGTTTGTCCTTGCACCCCTGGGATAAATCTCATTTTATCATAATTTATGATACATTTAATGTGCTGCTGAATTTGATTTGCTAGTATTTTGTTGAATATTTTTGAATCTATGTTTTTTGTGGTCTATTGGCCTGTAATTTTCTTTTCTTGTAGTGTCCTTGTCTGTCTTTGGAATCAGAGTAATACTGACCTCATAAAATATTTTAAGCGATTCTCTTTTCAAATTTGTAAAACAGTTTAAGAAGGATTGACACTCTTTCTTCTTTAAGTGTTTGGTATAATTCAACAGAAAAGGCTGGACATTTTTGCTGTTGGGAGGTTTTGAATTACTGAATCAATCTCCTTACTCATTATTGGTCTGTTCAGAAATTCTATTTCTTTCCGATTCAGTCTTGGTAGGTTGAAAGTTTCTAGGAATTTACCCATATCGTCTAGGTTGTCCAATTGCTTGGCATATAATTGTTCATAGTAGTCTTTGATGTCCTTTGTATTTCTGTGGTATCACCTGGAATGTCCCCACTTTCATTCATTATTTTATTTATTTGAGTCTTCTCTATTATTTCATAAATATTCCAGCTAAGGTTAAGTCAATTTAACTTACCTTTTCAAACACCAACTCTAATTTTGTTGATGTTTTTATTATTTTTTTCTTACCTTTATTTCATTTCTTTCTGCTTTACTATTTTATTTGTCCTGCTAACTTGATATAGTTTATTCTTCTTTTTTTGTTTGTTTGTTTTGTTTATCTGAAAAAGTCTATATTTCTCCTTCAATTTTTTTTTATTGGAGTATAATTACTTTACAATGGTGTGTTAGTTTCTCCTTTACAACAAAAGGAATCAGTTATATATATACATATGTTCCCATATCTCTTCCCTCTTGTGTCTCCCTCCTTCCCACCGTCCCTATCCCACCACTCTAGGCAATCACAATTCACCGAGCTGATCTCCCTGTGCTATACGGCTGCATCCCACTATCTATCTACCTTACGTTTGGTAGTGTATATATGTCCATACCTCTCTCTTGCTTTGTCACAGCTTACCCTTCCCCTTACCCATATTTTCAAGTCCATTCTCCAGTAGGTCTGTGTCTTTATTCCTGCTTCACCCCTAGGTTCTTCATGACATTTTTTTTCTTAAATTCCATATATATGTGTTAGCATACGGCATTTGTCTCTCTCTTTCTGACTTACTTCACTCTGTATGACACACTCTAGGTCTATCCACCTCATTACAAATAGCTCAATTTCGTTTCTTTTTATGGCTGAGTAATATTCCATTGTATATATGTGCCACATCTTCTTTATCCATTCATCTGATGATGGACACTTAGGTTGTTTCCATCTCTGGGCTATT
>NW_021702979.1:0-15709 GCF_005190385.1 Monodon monoceros
TTCCCTGTGAGTCTCCTTCCTGAGTCAGGTGAGGCGTGATGGGAGGAGTGAGTTCCTGGAAGCTGATAGCAGAGTTTATCATTAGTTTGTAAACGAGATGACCATTTGTTTTTTACTTTCAAGCATTCTCACACCAAACAGGAATCCTGAATTCCCAAGGGTTGGCAACTTTTTGTAAAGAATTGTATTATTTAATCAACTCCTTGTGGTAACAGGTGGAAAGAATGTCTTTGCTCTGACATCAATGTTAACTTTTGGGAGTGATACCGTGGCTGTGGTTAAGATGTGCTGCATTTTGTATCCGACCTGCAGGTAAAACCACTGTGACCCAGTCAGTTTCAGATTCACTCAAGGCTGTTCTCTTGAAGTCACCACCCTCTTGCATCAGCCAGTGGAGGAAAATCTTTGATGATGAACCAACTATCATTAGAAGAGCTTTTTACTCTTTGGGCAACTATATCGTGGCTTCTGAAATAGCTAAAGAATCTACCAAATCGCCTGTGATTGTAGACAGGTGGGCATAAAGATGCGTTGAATTCGGCATTTTCTTCCTAACATATAAGTAGTGTGTATGTGTGTGTGTGTGTACATATACATGCAAGTACACAATAGTGTTTAAGACAAAGTGTATTATGATAATAACAGGAATAATGTTTGTGATTTATTAATCACTTACACCATTGGCTGGCATTTTGCTAAAGACATTATACATACTATACTAACATCTGGAACAACTACTACATAGATACTAAAATTACTGATGAGAAACACAGGTCTTAGAAAAGTTAAGTAACTTACCAAAGTGACAGAGCTAGAAATAGCATATGGGGGATATTAACAAAAGTCTCTGCTTCACAAATCAAGCTTTCAGTGGTTCATTTGTTTATTGGCTTATTCAACAAACATATATTGGGCATCTACCATTTGCCAAAGACAGTTCTCAATTTAGAGTATTCGGTGGTAAATGAGCTAGGCAGTGCCCTGCTTTCATGGAGCAAACATTCTGTTGAAGGAGAAGGTAATAATCAAGCATACAGATACATAAGGTAATATCAGAGAGTAATAAATACTATAAAGAGGAGAGATCAAGGTCGTGTGGTGGAGGATGGCTAACCCCCCACTAGATGTGACTTAGGAAGGCCTGCGTGAGGGGGTACCAGTGGTCTGAGCTCTGAATGACCAAAGAGAGACATACCTGAAAATCCTGGAGTAAAAGCTTTGTGGGAGAGGGGTCAGCAAAAGCAAAGTGTAGAGACGGGAAAATGCGAACACATTCCAGGGCTAGAAACAGGCCATCGTGAGGAAAACATGTGGACGAGGGGCTGCTTTCTGGATGGATAAAAAGACAGAGACAGGTCAGCAGGGTCTGTGGCTGTGATAAAAGAGTGTGGATTTTATTCTGAGTGCAGAAGGGGGCCTTTGGGAGGTTTCAGATAATAGAGTGACAGAAGCTGAGTTATATTTTGAAATTTCATATATAAGAAGTAGCTTAAAAGTGCTACAAAAATGGACAAAGGGAACGGCAGGCAAGTCCTACTAGGAATGGAAATTCAAACGACGATGAGAGCCCGTTTTACTCTCATCAGGTTGGTGAGAACTCATTAGAAAAGTCTGATAGCCCAGAGTTGGAGATGATGTGGGTTGATGGAAACTCACATGGTGCTGGTGGGAGTGGGCACCTGTAGGGTGACTTGGGGAGCAATTTGAGAAGATTGCTTCCACTTCCTGAAGAAATACAGTTTGTTTCAGCTTTGTTCATAATATTGAAAAACTTGAAAAACCAAAGGCATCAGCAGAAGAAAGGGTAAATTAATACTGGCATATACTTATAAAATGGAGCACCGAACAGCCATATGCGCTCGTAGGATGCATCAATGTGCCTAAGTTACAAAACTGTAATTTCAAATGAAAGAAATCAACTTGCAGAAAGATATTCAGTAGAACACATGCAAAATAATATAAAACATAATACCAAAAAAGGGATGGAAGGATGTTGAACACCAAATTTAGGAGAGTGCTGTCCCTTGGGAAAAAGAGAGAAATGCAGTTGGTGGGGAGTACCAAAGGTGCAGGTGAATTCGTCCTTAACATGACTCCAGTGTACATCTTGTTCTTGCTGCAATTTGACTTATTTTTGGAAAGATGAGCAGTTGCACTGAAGCCTGACAAGTGTTCAGGGAAGAGCACTAATTATAAATGGAAATCTCAAGGAATTTAAAAAAGTGAACATGTTCAAGTACATCCTGCACCCAGGTCGTGACTTAGAACCTTACTCCACCCTGTAAGTTCCTTCCCTCCCAGTCACGACCCATCCTCCCGCCCGTGGGAACCATGACCCTGACTCCGTCACCGTAGGTTAGTTCTGCGTGTTCTTGAACTCTCTACAAGCAGATAGACATTGACTGCTGTTTGCATCTGCCTTCCTTCACGCCACCTGTGAGAATCGTCCCTGTTGCCATGACCATTCTTTTACACAACTTTGGTGCCCACGTGTGTTACCAAACCAGGTTCGATGTTCCCCAAGCCAAACACTGAGACTCTTGTTTGCAGCAGAGAAAGGGTTCATTCATAAGGCCGCCAAGCAAGGAGACGGCAGAGCACATCTCAAATCTGCCTTCCCCAAAGCAAGGGGCTTGATATTTATGGGACGAAGAAGCAGAGTGGTCTGAGGCGTGGGAAGCCTGGGGAAAGGTGACTGGACCTAAGAAAAAGTGTGTGGTGGTGAGTGGTGGTGGGGAAGATGAAAACCGTACAAAGTAGTTAGAAGGCCTTTGCTGTCATCTAAGCTATAATGCCAGTGGGTACTCTTAACTTTGGGGATGGCAAGATAGTGATTTCAAAGTTGGCAAGTTACAAGGAATCCTAGACAAGGGTAAGACATTGCTTTCCTTTGTGGGACTTCTTCACCTGTGGGATCCACCCTATTGTTAAAGTCCTTGGATTTACCATATTGATATATATATATATATATATATATATATATTTATTTATTTATTTGTTAGTCTCTCTTTATTTCAAGGAGATAGACTAGGCTTTTCCTAATAAAGTGTGACTTCATAAGGCACATTACTTCCTAGGATTTCCAAAAATCCTGGAGCAGCACGGGTTTCTGCATGTAGGCAGACACTTATTCTCTGCATCCTGTTTCCTAATCTCTTCAAAGATGATATTCTTTATCCCTTCCCTGCTGACCAGAATTTGAAAAAAGAACAGATACATGTATATGTATAACTGAATCACCATGCTGTACACCTGAAACTAACACAACGTTATTCATCAACTATACTCCAATACAGAATAAAAATCAAAAGACTTGTGGTGAATATCCAATGAGTTGATGAAGGTGGACGTGCTTTGAAAATAGCACATTGCTATAAAAATATAAAGCATTATTTTATAAGTGATGTATAATGTGTCAACAAATTGCATTTGATTTGAGCTAATGTGGTTTCCCTATGGCAGGAATGGAGAATGCTAAATAATGAGTCTGAAATTGATGGCCAGAGGGTATGATTATTTAAAATGAGCAGCAGTGTTGTCAGTGAGAGAACTCTGGCTTGCAGAACAGGGCTCCCATTCTTCCCTGATTTTTCTTCTTTATGTCTGTGAATTGTCTGCAATTTTTTTTCTTTAAAGAGATAATGCTAGATCACCTTGTCAGATGAGAAGAAAAGAGCAGTTATTTGTTGTCTGGATGGGTTTTGTTCATGTTTAAAGATTTTAAGGAAATCCATTTTAGACAACACCATCATCTAGCTGAAAAAAGAAGGGAGATGGAGTAATTTTTGATGGTGACTGCGGTTAAGGTTGGCAACTTAATCACCCTCATTACCTTTAAAAAATCTATTCTTGCTGATGGTTTTTCTACAATAAAGAAGGCTTTTTACATTTAGATGATATCAGCCTCTGTATTCATAGCTAAGTATTTAATTCAGTGAACACGGAGCATGTGCAAAATGCAGTGTAAATTGTAGTTTTGTTGCCAAGAAGAAGAAAACCTGGACCTGCTTGGGTTTATTCAGCTTGGGAGACAAGATGTATCTGGTTGAGAAGGTGAAAGTACAAGTTTGTGAGTGATTAAAAGTCTGGTAAGTGATACATAGGAATGGCCCCAGGCAGAATTCAAGGCGCTAGCAGCTACACTGGCCACGCTTTTGGAGGTGGAAAAGGGCTTTGAAGAATGAATGATATTAGAATTGATCAGCCCCCAAATTAATTTTTTACCTTTGTTCTTTTCAGTATTCTCTGTATTGTATTATCATAATTTGAAATCTTGCAGCTTTAGTGTCCAATAAGAATTAAATATTGCCTTATAATGACAGTGTGATACATTTCTTTTTTGAATTTTATTTTATTTATTTTTTTATACAGCAGGTTCTTATTAGTTATCCATTTTATACATATTAGTGTATGTATGTCAATCCCAATCTCCCAATTCAAGTGTGATACATTTTTAAAAAGCACTTGACTATTTTTGTAAAAACTATGGGAGGAAAACAAAGCTTTCATGATTTTCATTTTCCAGAAGAGGAATTTGAGACTTAACCAATGTACACAAAGCAAGTAGGTGGCAGAGAGTAAAACAATACACAGCTTGGATAACACTCTGCATTTATTTTGTAGATAAAGGACCAGTATGTCCTTTTCACTGTGAAAAGCAGTTCAAATCTAAAGTGATTAAGAATTTAGGATTTTAAAACAGTACAGGAAGTAAATTGAAAATACAGACAAGGATGGGGCCATGGGTGCCTCTCGACATTGGGATGTTTATAATTGTTTCATAAATGTTTTTGTAGGTGTTAGTGCTTTGATACTGGATTTGGAGTTTTGCATTTCGTCACTTAAAATTGGAATATGACATGAACAGGGCAAGAGTGTAATAAACTATGCCAATCAATAAAATAATTCTAATTCATTTATTCCTACATCCAAAAAACATTATTAGTTGCATACCTATTGTGTGCCAGATGCTGGTTTCAGATTTTGGAATACAGAGATGACTGAAAAATGAATTATCTAATGGAGGAGATGAAAGAGAGAAACTTGTACACAACTGGCTCTAATTTAGAATAAGTCCTTCAGTAGAGCTGAGTAGGAAGGGCATTGAGAGCCCAGAGGAGGAAACAGTGAATCCTGCTGGGGTCTGCCTCTGCATGGCCTGCCGAAGGAAGAGGAGGCACTTTGCTGCCTGAGACCTTCATTCCAGCCGGAGGAAAAGTGTGAAGACAGACCCCCATGGAAGAGTGTGCCTGGGTCCACACTGGGAAGAGGCTTGTGTCTTAGATGGAGGCTGAAAGTTTTCTGGCAGGTGGTAGAAAGCCATTGGGCTTTTTTTTTTTTTTTTTTGCCGTGTGCGGACCTCTCACTGTTGTGGCCCTTCCCGTTGCGGAGCACAGGCTCAGTGGCCATGGCTCACGGGCCCAGCCGCTCCGCAGCATGTGGGATCTTCCCGGACCAGGGCACGAACCCGTGTCCTCTGCATTAGCAGGCGGACTCTCAACCACTGCGCCACCAGCGAAGCCCCATTGGGCTTTTTGAAAGAGTGGGCTGATTTGATTTTCTTTGATGGTTGCGATTTTCTTTTCCTCTCTTCAAAGCATTTTTTAAGATCAGCCGGTCAAGAGTGACCGCTGTCACTCAGGGAGGACATTCACAGAGTTTCAGAGATTTTATCTGGGTTTATTTCTCTTTCTGATCCATACAGTTGCAACTGGATGACTGGAGAGCTGGGAAAGACAAAGGCCTCCTATCCAGGGTTCCTAGAATGCAGATTTCATCAGCAAGTCCAATTTCTTTTATTTTTCATTTATTTATTTTTAAAATTGAAGTCAATTTACAAGGTTGTGTTAATTTTTGCCATACAGCAAAGTGACGCAGTTATACATATATATATATTTACATTCTTTTTTTTATATTCTTTTCCATGACGGTTTATCACAGGATATTGAATATAATTCCCTTGCTCTACAGTAGGATCTTGTTGTTTATCCACCCTATATATAATAGTTTGCATCTGCTAATCCCCAACTCCCACTCCATCCCTCCCCAACTCCACCCCCTTGGCAACCACTAGTCAGTTCTCTGTGTCTGTGAGTCTGTTTCTGTTTCATAGACAGGTTCATTTGTGTCATATTTTAGATTCCACGTATAAGTGATATCATATGGTATTTTTCTTTCTCTTTCTGACTTACTGCACTTAGTATGATAATCTCTAGTTGCATCCATGTAGCTGCAAATGGCATTATTTCATTCTTTTTTATGGCTGAGTAGTATTCCATTGTATATATGTACCACATCTTTATCCATTCCTCTGTTGTTGGACGTTTAGGTTGTTTCCATGTCTTGTCAGCAAGTTCAGTTTCTTATTTTGTGTGTGTGTGTGTTACGCAGGCCTCTCACTGTTGTGGCCTCTCCCGTTGCGGAGCACAGGCTCCGGACGCGCAGGCTCAGCGGCCATGGCTCACGGGCCCAGCCGCTCCGTGGCATGTGGGATCTTCCCGGACCGGGGCACGAACCAGTGTCCCCTGCATCAGCAGGCGGACTCTCAACCACTGCGCCACCAGGGAAGCCCAGCAAGTTCAGTTTTAAAACATTGTAGGAACTGAATGGGCCTGCAGATTTTTGTTTGGCCAAGATACAGCATTAAATACCAGTGGACTACCGAACAAATCTACCATCCCATGCCAACCTGCCATCACAAAAGAAAGCATCCTGCAAGGCCAAGGCAACAGAGTAGTCCCACAATACATGCAGTTTTAACTGAGTAAATGGAGCTCTGGGTGGTGTGCACTGGATTCTTATTGTGGTTGTTGATTTTAACTTATTTTTACATTTTATAAATACTTTAAAAAATAAGATTTAGTTTTACCTCTTTAATGTGTACAGTACTAGGACAAGTTCAGCAGAGCCATCTCTGGTTTCAGCGTCCTCAGCAGCTGGTTTTCAGGTGCTCCCTTGACTTCCTCTGTGGACAGGGAACTCACTACCGCTTTCCTTCTCAGGTACTGGCACAGCACGGCCACCTACGCCATAGCCACTGAGGTAAGTGGGGGTCTCCAGCACCTGCCTCCTGCCCATCACTCTATGTACCAGTGACCCAGGGACCTGCTCAAACCCGACCTGGTCCTGTTGCTCACCATGAGTCCCGAGGAGAGGATGCAGAGGATCGAGGGCCGGGGCATGGAGAGGACCAAGGAGGAGGCTGAACTGGAGGCCAACAGCATATTTCGTCAAAAGTAGGTGTCTCGATGCCATGTGAGGGGCAGGGGTCCCTGGCTGTGGCGACGATCCAGAAACAGCACTGACTCTGGTAAAGTGGAGGACATGACACGGTTCCCATTTTCCAAACCTGAGAGGCAGTATCCTCCAAGTTAGATTCACTCCTTTCAATGGGATTGTTCCATGGGGCCACTGCGTGGTGGTTTTATAGCCACAGGATATCTGACTGGGGATCAGACCTCCTTCCTAGTCTTTCTAGTCCTGGCTGTGCCAGCACCAGCGTGAACCTGAGTGAGACAATACACTTTTCTGGGTCGTTGTAACAGAATGGTCACAAGCACTGTCTGACGGCCTCACAGTGACTTTTACCTGTTAGGGGCTCACTGTGTGTCAGGCATTTTACTTCTGATGCTCTGTAACCCTTGCAAGGACAATGTTAGCTGTACTTCACAGTTTATAAAACTGAGGCTCAAAGATTAAGTGATTTGTCTACAACTTGCATATCTACTGAGTAGTAGAACTGGGTTTAAATTCAAGACCTTTCTGATTTTAAGGCAGTGCTTTCATTTTCATTAGAAAGCTATGAACACAATAGCAGGAGTGTCCGGACCATCTTACTGCTTCAAGGCTGACTAAATTACTTCTGTAGGACTGGTTTGAAAAGCCAAAACAGAATTGTTTATATAAATAAACACTGATAGCACTGTTATCCTAACTTAATGCTGTTATAACATAAATAATTAACCACTCAGCTGTGTGCAGAGAAACCATGTCAAAGGATTGACTGGTTGGTATTAATTCAGTTAAACTTCACGGCAAACTTGCAAGGAAGGCATTATTTCCTAATCGCTTCACAAGCTGGTAGGTGGTAAGGCAGAGCTATGGCCCCAGACCATTGTCGACTAAAAAATATTCACAGCCTAAAAGTTGAGAGTTATGTTTTATTTGGCGGGAATTTTTAGGACTTCAAGCCCGGGAGGCAGCATCTCAAGTAACCCTGAGTGAACTGCTCTGAGGAGGTGACAGGAGAGCTAGGACACATAAGAGTTTTGCAACAAAGGACAGGTAGTCTGAATGTCAGAAGATTATTGTTAAAGAAAACCAGATAAGTCAAGTTAAGGAATTTAGCGTTTTTCTGTGTATGGGAAGATGCAAGAGTCTGGGGTCACTGAAATCATTCCTTTGAAAGCACCTCAGCTATCTGGGGCCAGTATCCTGTGCTTTCCCATCCTGAGTTCCCTCAGGGCTCACCTTAGGGAGTGGCTGCAGTCTGATGGCTGCTAGATGGCAGGTATTCTTTTCCTTCCTGAGTTCCCTCAGGGCTCACCAGCTCACCAGCCGTGGTGGCTGCAATCGCTGATGACTGGGACATCCTTTGTTTACTGATAATGGCGGGAAATATTCCATTTCTCACCATCTACTCTGAGGACTTTTTTTTTAATAATTTTTATTGGAGTATAGTTGATTTACAATGTTGTGTTAGTTTCTGCTGTACAGCAAACTGAATCAGTTATACATATACATATATCCACTCTTCTTTAGATTCTGTTCCCATATAGGTCATTATAGAGCATTGAGTAGAGTTCCCTGTGCTATACAGTAGGCTCTTATTAATTATCTGTTTTATATATAGTAGTGTGTATATGTCACTCCCAATCTCCCAGTTTATCCCTCCCACCCCTTACCCACTGGTAACTATAAGTTTCTTTTCTACATGTGTGAGTCTATTTCTGTTTTGTAAGTAGGTTCATTTGTACCATTTTCTTTTTTAGATTCCACATAGAAGCGATATCATATGGTATTTGTCTTTCTCTGTCTGACTTCCCTCAGTGTAACAATCTCTAGGTCCATCCATGTCACTGCAAATGGCATTATTTCGTTCTTTTATATGGCTGAGTCCGGGTGCTTGTTTTAACCGCAAAGCTCTAGAGCTTTGGTCATATAATCTGAAACCATGCACCTCAGATTGGGATTTGAACCCAAGAGGCTGGGACTCGAACCCGGCCAAAACCCACAGTCTCCAACTGAGATCACACACCTGGTTTCAGGACTTAATGAGGCTCAGGTTCTTGATGTCTCATCACAGAAAGAATTCAGTGACAGACAGAGTGATAGGTAAGAAGTGGATTTATTTAGAGAGAAACACACTCCACAGTCAAACTGTGGGCCATCTCAGAAGGTGAGAAAGGCACCAGGATATGGGGTTGTCAGTTTTTATAGGGGTGGGTAATTTCATAGGCTAATGAGCGGGAGGAGTATTCCGGCTATTTCAGGAGGGGGCGGGGATTTCCAGGAGCTGGGCCACCACCCGCTTTTTGATCCTTATGGTAGACTTTGGAACTGTCATGGTGCCTGTGGGTGTGTCATTTAGCCTGCTGATTTGTCACAGTGAGCGTATACTGAGGTCCAGTGGAACTTGACTTGTCTGCCATCTTGGGCCCATTTGGTTCTAATCAGTTTATGTCATGTCCTCGGGCTATGTCGTTCTTTCAAAGGCTGTGCCCTGCCCACTTCCCTCCTGTTTCAAATCAGCCCCGGCTATTCTGTACACACCAAGGCTAGCTAAGACTGGAAGGAGAGGTAGAATTCTAGTGCGATTGTAGAAGACTCCTAAGTGAAAACAATGTATATGCCAAGGACCTCTGGCTTCTGTGAAATCCTTCAGGGGGCAGACTCTGGAGGAATTTGCCATTGGGCAGCTTAGTTAATCTCTTTGAGCCTTTGCTCCTTTCTCTGCAAAATGGGGGTGGATGACATTGATTCTCCTCCTGAAGTTACTCTGAATACGAAACGAGAAGACCATGCAGGATGCTAATGCTTGGCAGATAAAAGGTTTTGAGTAAATGCAAGCTATTAAACATTATTATTAATTTCTCATTTATGAAACTAAATGTATCGGATGTCTGCTGTATGCAAAGCGAGTTGCCTGGGTGGCGGAAGTGCGATAAACCAGATGGGGACCTGGCTTCAAGCTGTCTATATTATGGTAGGAAAATAACATTTGCGTAAAGAGCCGTGTTAACAAATGGGCCAACTCTTTTCATTCTGCCTGTCTCCAGGGTAGAAGTGTCCTACCAGCGGATGGAGAACCCTGGCTGCCACGTGGTTGATGCCAGCCCTTCAAGAGAAAGGGTCCTCCAGATGGTGTTAAGCGAGATCCAAAATAATTGCAATTAATTGTAGTTCCTCTGGGCCAGGAGACACATTTTACTAGATTTGATGTTGTTTGATACATCTAAGCCCACGACTGGTTATGCAGTTTTCCCAGATTTCAGTTGCATGAGCTTGTCGTGTGGCAGAAGGTGGGACATTTCGATTTTACCTGAACCACTGTTCTCACTTCTGCCCGATGGACCCATCGGGACTGAGACTGGGCACATTCCAGTGAGAGACGGTGATCGCTTTCTGCCAAGTATAACAAACGTTTTCTTGGAACAGATTTTCAACTACACCCCTACCAAATCCTTCCAAGGGTTGTCTCCCCTAGAAAGCATGAGGTGGACAGAAGCAACCGAGAAGACCTTCCAGATCAGCAGAAGCTCCTCCAGCCTCTCCTGCACCTGTACTGCTGGCTCCCGGGTGAGATCTTGGGGATGTGCTCGGAGCTGGTTTCCTCCCAGTCCAGCCACACTCCGTCTTTGTGAGCTCAGCCCCGATTCTTAGAGCCAACCACTCCTGAAGAACGTGTCTGTGTGTCCTGGCTGTCGGAAGACCCTCCCACAGACCCATCTTGTGGGTGGGGGACACTGACCAAGAAGGCATCTGACTTGTGTCTGAGGCTTACAGCCCCTGAGAGGCCAATGCTCTGAATACAAATACACCAGCAGTCCTTGGATTCTATTCTGCTTAGTTACTTTCCTCTTCTTTCCTCTGAAAACATGGCTTTGGATAGAATGAGTGTTTTGCACCGAAGTAGATGCATTAAACTTAGCGAATCCAGCAACGTACTTATACTGCTGTTTATGTCTTGTTTGTCCTCAGTGTAGGGGCTGTGCTTTACTAATCAGAATTGAAGACAAGAAGCTGAATGCAATGCTTGTTGTGTATTTTCATCAGACAGGTTTAATTTATCTTACTGAGTAAGCACAGTGGATCCTGGAATGGGATTTCTCAGTGAATTTATCTTGCACTTGAATGTCTTATGGTTACACGTGAAATCAGTGTTGAGATCTGTTTGGCTAGGAAAAAAAAAGAGCTGAGAAAAGAGGAAACTTAATAGTTACGGGGCCTTGGATGAGTCATTTAGCATCATGTAATTTGATCTAAAAAGTGATAGCGATTCTTCATTTGTCTTAAGGAGTTGACTGAACCAGGTGATTACTTAAAATTCCTTCCAGTTCTAAGATAGATTGAATCTGTGAATTATTTTAGGGAAATGTCTAAAGAAGACATTTCCCCAAAATAATTAAATTTATGGCATTAACAGGTTTATCACATGGACTCTTAAATTATAATAAAGTTTCTATTAACTCTATCATATTATTTTTCAAAACAACTATAGGTGGTTTATACATAATATATGTACCTATGTAAAGATGTACTTTCAGTTGAAAATATTTTTTAAAGCTGATAAATTGTGTTTGGGTCCTTTAAGATGTGATATCTAATTATGCTCTTGGTGTTATTCACTTTAAACACTTTGAAAAGTTTATGCTGGCAGCCTAGAAACACAAACATTTAATGCTTTCTTTATGTCTCTTGCCAATGAATAAACTTGCTGTGATTTTCTAACCTATGCTGTTGTCACAGTGTGTGTTGGTTTTTCTGAAGGGGCTCCCCCAATGAGGCTTTTGTACAGGAGGGGATTTGGGGTTAAAGAAGTGAAAAGGTGTGAATTTGTGGTCACAGTGCTTTCAGAGGAAGAGGAGGGCATTTTTGTTTTGTTTTAAACGGCATTTCAAGAAAGTGCAATTCCTTCCTCATTGCAGGTATTAAAGGGATTTTCTCCCCTAATCCAATAAGAAACAATTCTTCATACACTTGCGCTCTCTATACACTGTAATACGTATAAGATTACTGAGTATGGGAACAGACAGCGTCTCCTACCCAGAAACCGATGACAAGGCATCATTTGCTTGGCTTTGTTTCATTACCAGGTTTGTTTCTGTTCCTGTAATAGACCTTTAGTGTCCCAAATATTTATTCTTCATCTTTTCCACAGCAGTAGAACTTTGAGCCCGACACGTGGCTGCCAAGAATTATGAGTACATTTCCAAGGCTCCCTTACAGCTGGAGTGGCCAAGGGACCACTTACAGGTTCTTCCTGTGAGCAGAAGGGACATCAGGAATGTCAGGGGGAGGGTGTCCCTCTCTCCTTTTAACCTGCTTGGTATTCAGCGATGGTGGTGAGGCATTTGGGGACCGAGTGATGAGGGTGACACTATGCAGATGGAGAATGGGGACGGCCTTCACTTAGGAAAAGTCAATAAGGAATGGGTATGGAAGTGTCTGGAGTTCCATCCTAGAGGGCGTGTCCACCTGGGGACACAGCTTCTGTGCACAAAGCTCAATATCCACCTTCTCCATTTGCTTCCCCTTTCAGTGGCAGGTGTCTGTTTCTTTTGCTCCTTTTGTTTGTTCCATTTTCTACAGCAGAATCCCCCTTTTTGCTGACTCTTCTCTCTGTGAAATGTCTCTCTTTTCTAGAAGCCGTTGTGAAGCATCTTAAAAATGTTTAGACCCTGGTATCTTTTTGGAATATGTACCGAGGAAATGATCAGTGATGCACATAGAAATGTTTTATCATATCTGCATAATGTCCTTCGTAATGTGCAGACAGACCCACCTTGTTTTGTTGTCCTTTGCCTTCCTGAGCTTCACAGTACACTTATTTACAAACTGAACGTTGGAGGCAACCCTGCGTTGAGCAAATCCATTGGCACCATTTTTCCCACAGAATTTGCTCACTTTGTGTCTCTGTGTCACGTTTTGGTAATTCTCACAGTCCATCAAACTGTTTCATTATTATTATATTTGTTTTGGTGATCTGTAATCAGTGATCTTTGAGGTTATTATTGTCATTGTTTTGGGATGCCACAAACCACACCCACATAAGACAGTGAACTTAATCAGTAAATGTTGTGTCTGATGTGATTACTCCACTCACTGGCCTTTCCCTCATTTCTCTCCCTTTCCTTGGGCCTCCCTATTGCCTGAGACACAAAATTATTGAAATCAGGCCAATTAATAACCTTGCAATGGCCTCTAAGTGTTCAAGTGAAAGGAAGAGTTGCATGTCTCTCACTTTAAATCAAAATTTAGAAAGGATGAAGCTTAGTGAGGAAGCCATGTCAAAAGGCCAAGATAGGTCAAAAACTAGGCCTCTTGTACCAAACAGCCAAGTTATGAATGCAAAAAAAGAGAAGTTCTTGAGGGAAATTAAAAGTGCTACTGCAGTGGATACATGAAGGAGAAGAAAGCAAAACAGCTGTCTTGCTGCTACGGAGACAGTGTGAGCGGTCTGGATGGAAGATCAAACCAGCCACAACATTCCCTTGAACCAAAGCGTAATCCAGAGCAAGGCCCTAACTCTCTTCAATTCTATGAAGGCTGAGAGAGACGAGGAAGCTGCAGAAGAACATTTTGAAGCTAGCAGAGGTTGGTTCATGAGGTTTAAGGAAAGAAGCCATGTCTGTGTAACAACAAAGTGCAAAGTGAAGCAGCAAGTGCTGATGTAGAAGCTGCAGCAAGTTATCCAGAAGGTTTAACTAAGATAATTAATGACAGTGGCTGTATGAAACAACAGATCTTCAATGTAGATGAAACAGCCTTCTATTGAAAGAAGATGCCATCTGGGACTTTCTTAGCTGGAGAGGAGAAGTCAATGCCTGGCTTCAAAACTCCAAAGGACAGGCTGACTCTTTTTAGGGGCTCATGCAGGTGGTGACTTGAAGTTGAAGCCAATATTTATTTACCATTCTGAAAATCCCAGGGCCCTTAAGAGTTATGCTAAATCTACTCTGCCTGTGTTCTGTAAATGGAACAACAAAGCCTGGATGACAGATCATCTGTTTACTGAATATTTTTAAGCCTACTGTTGAGATCTACTACTCAGGAAAAAAAAAAAATCTTTCAAAATATTACTGCTGGGAATTCCCTGGCAGTCCAGTGGTTAAGACTTGGTGCTTTCACTGCTGTGGGCCCAGGTTCAGTCCCTGGTCGGGGAACTATGATCCCATAAGCCACGTGGCTTGTCCAAAAAAAATAAAATAAAATTTCTGCTCATTGACAGTAAATCTGGTTATCCAAAGAGCTCTGATGGAGCTGTACAATGAGACGAATGTTGTTGTCATGCCTGCTAACACAACATCCATTCTGCAGCCCATGGATCAAGGAGACTTTCAAGTCTTATTATTTATTTATTTATTAACATCTTTATTGGAGTATAATTGCTTTACAATGGTGTGTTAGTTTCTGCTTTCCAACAAAGTGAATCAGCTATACATATACATCTGTCCCCATATCTCTTCCCTCTTGTGTCTCCCTCCCTCCCAACCTCCCTATCCCACCCCTCTAGGTGGTCACAAAGCACCGAGCTGATCTCCCTGTGCTATGCGGCTGCTTCCCACTAGCTATCTATTTTACGTTTGGTAGTGTATATATGTCCATGCCACTCTCTCACTTTGTCCCAACTTACCCTTCCCCCTCCCCATATCCTCAAGTCCATTCTTTAGTAGGTTTGCCTCTTTATTCCAGTCTTGCCCCTAGGTTCTTCATGACCATTTTTTTTTTTTTGGATTCCATATATATGCGTTAGCATATTTGTTTTTCTTTTTCTGACTTACTTCACTCTGTATGACAGACTCTAGGTCCATCGACCTGACTACAAGCAACTCAATTTCGTTTCTTTTTATGGCTGAGTAATATTCCATTGTGTATATGTGCCACATCAAAAATATGGAACGCTTCATGAATTTGCCTGTCATCCTTGTGCAGGGGCCATGCTAATCTTTGTATCGTTCCAATTTTAGTATATGTGCTGCCAAAGCGAGCACAAGTCTTATTATTTAAGGAATACATTTCATAAGGCTATAGCTGCCATAGACAGTGATTTCTCTGATGGATCTGGGCAAAGTAAACTGAAAACCTCCTGGAAAGAACTCACCATTCTAGATGCCATTAAGAACATTCATGAGTAATGGGAAGAGGCCAAAACACCCACATTCACAGGGGTTTGGAAGAAGTTGGTTCCAATCTGCATGGATGTCTTTGAGGGGTTTAGAACTTCAGGGGGGAAGCATCTTAGGATGTGGTGGACACAGCAAGAGAACTAGAATTAGAAGTGGGGCCTGAGGATGGGACTGAATTACTGCAATCTCATGGTAAAACTTGAGTGGATGAAGAGCTACTTCTATTGGTGGGCAAAGAAAGTGTTTTTTTGAGATGGACTCTACTCCTGGTGAAGATGCTGTGAAGACTGTTGAAACTACAACAAAGGGTTTAGAATATTACATGGACTTAGCTGATAAAGCAGTGACAGCGTTGGAGAGCA
>NW_021702980.1:0-8475 GCF_005190385.1 Monodon monoceros
TACCATGTTCTTGGATGGGAAGAATCAACATTGTGAAAATGACTCTACTACCCAAAGCAATCTACAGATTCAATGCAATCCCTATCAAACTACCAATGGCATTTTTCACAGAACTAGAACAAAAAATTTCGCAATTTGTATGGAAACACAAAAGACCCCGAATAGGCAAAGCAATCTTGAGAACGAAAAAAGGACCTGGAGGAATCAGGCTCCCTGACTTCAGACTATACTACAAAGCTACAGTAATCAAGACAGTATGGTACTGGCACAACAACAGAAAGATAGATCAATGTAACAGGATAGAAAGCCCAGAGATAAACCCACGCATATATGGACACCTTATCTTTGATAAAGGTGGCAGGAATGTACAGTGGAGAAAGGACAGCCTCTTCAATAAATGGTGCCGGGAAAACTGGACAGGTACATGTAAAAGTATGAGATTAGATCACTCCCTAACACCATACACAAAAATAAGCTCAAAATGGATTAAAGACCTAAATGTAAGTCCAGAAACTATCAAACTCTTAGAGGAAAACATAGGCAGAACACTCTATGACATAAATCACA
Source organism: Monodon monoceros (assembly GCF_005190385.1). Classification (NCBI taxonomy): domain Eukaryota; kingdom Metazoa; phylum Chordata; class Mammalia; order Artiodactyla; family Monodontidae; genus Monodon; species Monodon monoceros. The sequence goes on from NW_021702980.1 coordinate 568, forward strand.
GCAAGATCCTTTTTGACCCACCTCCTAGAGAAATGGAAATAAAAACGAAAATAAACAAATGGGACCTTATGAAACTTAAAACCTTTTGCACAGCAAAGGAAACCATAAGCAAGACCAAAAGACAATCCTCAGAATGGGAGAAAATATTTGCAAATGAAGCAACTGACAAAGGATTAATCTCCAAAATTTACAAGCAGCTCATGAAGCTCAATAACAAAAAAACAAACAACCCAATCCAAAAATGGGCAGAAGACCTAAACAGACATTTGTCCAAAGAAGATATACAGAATGCCAACAAACACATGAAAGAATGCTCAACATCATTAATCATTAGAGAAATGCAAATCAAAACTACAATGAGATATCATCTCACACCAGTCAGAATGGCCATCATCAAAAAATCTAGAAACAATAAATGCTGGAGAGGGTGTGGAGAAAAGGGAACACTCTTGCACTGCTGGTGGGAATGTGAATTGGTTCAGCCACTATGGAGAACAGTATGGAGGTTCCTTAAAAAACTACAAATAGAATTACCATATGACCCAGCAATCCCACTACTGGGCATATACCCTGAGAAAACCAAAATTCAAAGAGTCATGTACCAAAATGTTCATTTCAGCTCTATTTACAATAGCCCGGAGATGGAAACAACCTAAGTGCCCATCATCGGATGAATGGATAAAGAAGATGTGGCACATATATACAATGGAATATTACTCAGCCTTAAAAAGAAACGAAATTGAGCTATTTGTAATGAGATGGATAGACCTAGAGTCTGTCATACAGAGTGAAGTAAGTCAGAAAGAAAAAGACAAATACCATATGACAATATACCATATACCAAAAGACAATATACCATATACCAAATATACCATACAATATACCATATACCAAAAGACAAAAACACATATATATGGAATTTAAGGAAAAAAAATGTCATGAAGAACCTAGGGGTAAGACAGGAATAAAGACGCAGACCTACTGGAGAACGGACTTGAGGATATGGGGAGGGGGAAGGGTGAGCTTTGACAGGGCGAGAGAGAGTCATGGACATATACATACTAACAAACGTAGTAAGGTAGATAGCTAGTGGGAAGCAGCCGCATGGCACAGCGATATTAGCTCGGTGCTTTGTGACAGCCTGGAGGGGTGGGATAGGGAGAGTGGGAGGGAGGGAGACGCAAGAGGGAAGACATATGGGAACATATGTATATGTATAACTGATTCACTTTGTTATAAAGCAGAAACTAACTCACCATTGTAAAGCAATTATACCCCAATAAAGATGTTAAAAAAAAAAATGCAAGAAGAAATTGAGAAATCCACAAACATATTCGGATTTCAATGCACCTCTCCAGCTAAAAAATCAAAATATTTAAACAGGACGTAGACGATTTGATTAAAAGTTAATTAATAGATATATATAATTGATCCAAGAGTTTTATATATATATAACACAACAGAGGATGTGCATCGTTTTCAAACATGCAAGACACAGCCTGAAAAAGTTTTGGAATACATCATATTCCAAAAGAACTTATTTCATGATAGTCACAATCACTAGGCAGGATGAAATAAAATTCCAACTAAAAGATATCAAAAAGCAAAGCAAAAACTTAAACTTGGAGATAAAGTAATTTAAAATAATTCATGTAATAAGAAATAAATTTAAAGATAAATTGGAAATAGAAAATTTAACGATAATGAGAGCATTATATATCAAAACCTGTGGTTTATATCCAAAGAAATTCTCAAAGGAAGATTTCAGAATTAGATATGCTTAAGAGAAAATAAAAATACAAACAAAAAGATGTAAGTTTCAAATTAAAGATAAAAACAAAATAAACTCAAAGAAAATAAAAAGGTAAAAGTTTAAATTAATTAAATAAAGAATAAAATTATAATCTAAATGAAATAAGTTCTTTTAAAATAATCAGAGAGAGGAAGGCAGAAAGCAGAAGCAAGGAGAACTACAATCCTGCAGCCTGTAGCACAAAAACCACATTCATAGAAAGATAGACAAGATGAAAAGGCAGAGGACTATGTACCAGATGAAGGAACAAGATAAAACCCCAGATAAATTTTAAGTGGTACAACCTGTCCAGAAAACATTTTGTCAGTTTCTTATCAAATGCAACACACAATTACCATAACACCCAGCAATGGCACTCTTGAGCATTGATCCCAGAGAAATGAAAATGTATATTCACACAAAAACCTGTCAATACAGGCTCACAGCAGTTTTATTCATAATAGCCAGATGTCTATTTATATATACCATGGAATAGCATTCAGCAATAAAAAGGAACAAATTATTGATACACACAACAATTTGGATGAATCTTCAGGGAATTATGCTGAGTGAGAAACATAACAATTTGAAAAAAAAAATTCTTAGGAATGGAAAACAGATTGCCATATTAGTGATTGCCAGCGGTTAAGGATGGGGGAGGCTGTCTATGTACGAGGCAGGTTGGTATGCTTACAAAAGGTGGTGGAAATTTAGTATCTTTACATCTTGTTCAATAAAATAAATTGTATAGAACAAATGAGTTCAAGTAAAACTAGAGAAACTTGAGTAAGATGAACATATTGCATCAATGTCAGTATACTGGCTGGGGTATTATACTATAGATTTGCAAAATGTTACTATTGGGGAAACCGGGTAAAGGGCCTATGGGATGTCTTTGTATTATTCCTTACAACTTCATGTTAACCTACAATTAATGTCAATTCAGGTGTAGAGGCAAACTTTTGGAAAGTATAATCTAGAGGGGCTTTGGGGGAAGATGGCAGAAGAGTAAGACGAGGAGATCACCTTCCTCCCCACAGATACATCAGAAATATATCTACACGTGAAACAACTCCTACAGAACACCCACTGAACGCTGGCAGAAGACTTCAGACCTCCCAAAAGGCAAGAAACTCCCCACGTACCAGGGTAGGGCAAAAGAAAAAAGAATAAACAGAGACAAAAGAATAGGGACGAGACCTGCACCAGTGGGAGGGAGATGTGAAGGAGGAAAGGTTTCCACACACTAGGAAGCCCCTTCGCAGGCGGAGACTGCGGGTGGCGGTGGGGGGAAGCTTCGAAGCCTCGGAGAGCACAGCAACAGGGGTGTGGAGGGCACAGCGGAGAGATTCCCAAACAGAGGATTGGTGCCGACCGGCACTCACCAGCCCGAGAGGCTTGTCTGCTCACCCACCGGGGCGGGCGGGGGCTGAGAGCTGAGGTTCAGGCATTGGTCGGATTGCAGGGAGAGGACTGGGGTTGGCGGCGTGAACACAGCCTGAAGGGGTTAGTACACCACACCTAGCCGGGAGGGAGTCTGGGAAAAGGTCTGGACCTGGAGAAGAGGCAAGAGACTTTTTCTTCCCTCTTGGTTTCCTGGTGCACAGGAGAGGGGATTAAGAGCGCTGCTTAAAGGAGCTCCAGAGACGGGTGTGAGCCGCGGCTAAAAGCACGGACCCCAGAGACGGGCATGAGACACTAAGGCTGCTGCTGCCACCACCAAGAAGCCTGTGTGCGAGCACAGGTCACTATACACACCTCCCCTCCTGGGAGCTGCGCAGCCCTCCACTGCCACGGTCCTGTGATCGAGGGAAAACTTACCCGGGACAACGCACGGCACGCCTCTGGCAGGTGCAACATCCCACCGACCTCTGCCTCCACAGGCTCGCCCCACATCCGTACCCGCCCCTTCCCCCGGCCTGAGTGAGCCAAAGCCCCCAAATCAGCTGCTCCTTTAACCCTGTCCTGTCTGAACGAAGAACAGACACCCTCCAGCGACCTACATGCAGAGGCAGGGCCAAATCCAAAGCTGAACGCCGGGGGCTGTGCGAACAAAGAAGGGAAAGGTAAATTTCTCCCAGCACCCTCAGGAGCAGCGGATTAAATTTCCACAATCAACGTCAGGTACCCTGCATCAGTGGAATACCTGAATAGACAAAGAATCATCCCAAATTGAGGAGGTGGACTTTGAGAACAAAATATATTATTTTTTCCCCTTTTCCTCTTTTTGTGAGTGTGTATGTGTATGCTTCAGTGTGAGACTTTGTCTGTATAGCTTTGCTTTCACCATTTGTCCTAGGGTGCTGTCCGTCCGTTTTGTTTTTGTTTTTTTTACTTAAAAAAAAATTCTTTTTCTTAATAATTATTTTTTACTTTAATAACTTTATTATAACTTACATTATTTTATCCTTTCTTTCTTTCTTTCTTTCTTTCTTTCTTTCTTACTTACTAATTTTTCTCCCTTTTATTCTGAGCCGTGTGGAAGAAAGGCTCTTGGTGCTGCAGCCAGGAGTCAGTGCTGTGCCTCTGATGTGGGAGAGCCAACATCAGCACACTGGTCCACAAGAGACCTCCCAACTCCACATAATATCAAATGGCGAAAATCTCCCAGAAATCTCCATCTCAACACAAACACCCAGCTTCACTCAATGACCAGCAAGAGACAGTGCTGGACGCCCTACACCAAACCACTAGCAAGACAGGAACACAACCCCACCCATTAGCAGAGAGGCTGCCTAAAATCATAATAAGTCCACAGACACCCCAAAACACACCACCAGATGTGCACCTGCCCACCAGAAAGACAAGATAAAGCCTCATCCACCAGAACACAGGCACTAGTCCCCACCACCAGTAAGCCTACACAACCCACTGAAACAACCTTAGCCACTGGGGGCAGACACCAAAAACAACGGGAACTAGGAACCTGCAGCCTGCAAAAACGAGACACCAGACACAGTAAGATTAGCAAAATGAGAAGACAGAAAATCACACAAGACATGAAGGAGCAAGATAAAAACCCATGAGACCTAACAAATGAAGAGGAAACAGGCAGTCTACCTGAAAAAGAATTCAGAATAATGATAGGAAAGATGATCCAAAATCTTGGAAATAGAATAAATGCAAGAAACATTTAACAAGGAACTAGAAGAACTAAGGATGAAACAAGCAACGATGAACAAAAAAATAAATGAAATTTAAAATACTCTAGAAGGGATCAATAGCAGAATAACTGAGGCAGAAGAACGGATAAGTGACCTGGAAGATAAAATAGTGGAAATAACTACTGCAGAGCAGAATAAGGACAAAAGAATAAAAAGAACTGAGGACAGTCTCAGAGACCTCTGGGACAACATTAAACGCACCAACATTCGAATTATAGGGGTCGCAGAAGAAGAAGAGAAATAGAAAGGGACTTAGAAAATATTTGAAGAGATTATAGTTGAAACTACCCTAATATGGGAAAGGAAAGAGTTAATCAAGTCCAGGAAGCACAAAGAGTCCCATACAGGATAAATCCAAGGAGAAACACGCCAAGACACATATTAATCAAACTATCAAAAATTAAATACAAACATAACATATTAAAAGCAGCAACGGAAAAACAACAAATAACACACAAGGGAATCCCTATAAGGTTAACAGCTAACCTTTCAGCAGAAACTCTGCAAGCCAGAAGGGAGTAGCAGGACATATTTAAAGTGATGAAGGAGAAAAACCTACAACCAAGATTACACTATGGCTTCCCTGGTGGCGCAGAAGTTGAGAGTCCGCCTGCCGATGCAGGGGACACGGTTTCATGCCCCGGTGCAGGAAGACCCCACATGGCGTGGAACGGCTGGACCCGTGAGCCATGGCCGCTGACCCTGCGCATTCGGGGCCAGTGCTCTGTAACGGGAGAGGCCACAACAGTGAGAGGCCCACGTACTGCAAAAAAACAAAAACAAAAACAAAACACAGTACTCTATGCAGCAAAGATCTCATTCAGATTTGATGGAGAAATTAAAACCTTTACAGATAAGCAAAAGCTGAGAGAGTTCAGCACCACCAAAACACCTTTACAACAAATGCTAAAGGAACTTCTCTAGGCAAGAAACACAAGAGAAGGAAAAGACCTACAATAACAAACCCAAAACAATTAAGAAAATGGGAATAGAAGCATACATATCAATAATTACCTTAAATGTAAATGGATTAAATGCTCCCACCAAAAGACACAGACAGGCGGAATGGATACAAAAACAATACCCATATACATACTGTCTACAAGAGACCCACTTCAGTCCTAGGGACACATACAGACTGAAAGTGAGGGGATGGAAAAAGATATTCCATGCAAATGGAAATCAAAAGAAAGCTGAAGCAGCAATTCTCATATCAGACAAAATAGACTTTAAAATAAAGACTATTACAAGAGACAAAGAAGGACACTACATAATGCTCAAGGGATTGATCCAAGAAGAAGATATAACAATTGTAAATATTTATGCACCCAACATAGGAACACCTCCATATATAAGCCAAATACTAACAGCCATAAAAGGGGAATCAACAGTAACACAATCAAACTAGGGGACCTTAACACACCACTTTCACCAATGGAAATAAATAAGGAAACACAAGCTTTAAATGATACATTAAACAAGATGGACTTAATTGATATTTATAGGACATTCCATCCAAAAACAACAGAATACACATTTTTCGCAAGTGCTCATGGAACATTCTCCAGGATAGATCATATGTTGGGTCACAAACCTAGTCTTGGTAAATTTAAGAAAATTGAAATAGTATCAAGTATCTTTCCCGACCACAAAGCTATGAAACTAGATATCAATTACAGAAAAAGATCTGTAAAAAATACAAACACATGGAGGCTAAACAATACACTACTTAATAACGAGGTGATCACTGAAGAAATCAAAAATGCCTAGATAAAAATGACAATGGAGACACGATGACCCAAAACCCATGGGATGCAGCAAAAGCAGTTCTAAGAGGGAAGTTTATAGCAATACAATCCTACCTTAAGAAACAGGAAACATCTCAAATAAACAACCTAACCTTGCACCTAAAGCCATTAGAGAAAGAAGAACAAAAAAACCCCAAAGTTAGCAGAAGGAAAGAAATAATAAAGATCAGATCAGAAATAAATGAAAAAGAAATGAAGAAAACGATAGCAAAGATCAATAAAACTAAAAGCTGGTTCTTTGAGAAGATAAAAAAATTGATAAACCATTAGCCAGACTCATCAAGAAAAAAAGGGAGAAGACTCAAATGAATAGAATTAGAAATGAAAAGGAGAAGTAACAACTGACAGTGCAGAAATACAAAGGATCATGAGAGATTACTACAAGCAACTCTATGCCAATAAAATGGACAACCTGAAAGAAATGGACAAATTATTAGAAATGCACAACCTACTGAGACTGAATCAGAAAGAAATAGAAAATATGAACAGACAAACCACAAGCACTGAAATTGAAACTGTGATTAAAAATCTTCCAACAAACAAAAGCCCAGGACCAGATGGCTTCACAGTGAATTCTATCAAACATTTAGAGAAGAGCTAACACCTATCCTTCTCAATCTCTTCCAAAATATAGCAGAGGGAGGAACACTCCCAAACTCATTCTATGAGGCCACCATCACGCTGATACCAAAACCAGACAAAGATGTCACAAAGAAAGAAAACTACAGGCCAATATCCTTAATGAACATAGATGCAAAAATCCTCAACAAAATACTAGCAAACAGAATCCAACAGCACATTAAAAGGATCATACACTATGATCAAGTGGGGTTTATCCCAGGAATGCAAGGATTCTTCAATATACGCAAATCTATCAACGTGGTACACCATATTAACAAATTGAAGGAGAAAAACCATATGATCATCTCAATAGATGCAGAGAAAGCTTTCGACAAAATTCAACACCCATTTATGATAAAAACCCTGCAGAAAGTAGGCATAGAGGGAACTTTCCTCAACATAATAAAGGCCATATATGACAAACCCACAGCAAACATCATCCTCAATGGTGAAAAACTGAACCCACTTCCACTAAAATCAGGAACAAGACAAGGTTGCCCACTCTCACCACTCTTATTCAACA
>NW_021702981.1:0-5112 GCF_005190385.1 Monodon monoceros
TGGTAAATGGGAGTGTTTTCTTGATTTCACTTTCAGAGTTTTCATCATTACTGTATAGGAATGCCAGAGATTTCTGTGCATTAATTTTGTATCCTGCAAGTTTACCAAATTCATTGATTAGCTCTAGTAGTTTTCTGGTAGCATCTTTAGGATTCTCTATGTATAGTATCATGTCATCTGCAAACAGTGACAGCTTTACTTCTTCTTTTCAGATTTGGATTCCTTTTATATCCTTTTCTTCCCTGATTGCTGTGGCTAAAACTTCCAAAACTATGTTGAATAAGAGTGGTGAGAGTGGGCAACCTTGTCTTGTTCCTGATCTTAGTGGAGATGCTTTCAGTTTTTCACCTTTGAGGATGATGTTGGCTGTGGGTTTGTCATATATGGCCTTTATTATGTTGAGGAAAGTTCCCTCTATGCCTACTTTCTGCAGGGTTTTTATCATAAATCAGTGTTGAATTTTGTCAAAAGATTTCTCTGCATCTATTGGGATGATCATATGGTTTTTCTCCTTCAATTTGTTAATATGGTGTATCACGCTGATTGATTTGTGTATATTGAAGAATTCTTGCGTTCCTGGAATAAACCCCACTTGATCATGGTGTATGATCCGTTTAATGTGCTGTTGGATTCTGTTTGCTAGTATTTTGTTGAGGATTTTTGCATCTATGTTCATCAGTGATATTGACCTGTAGTTTTCTTTCTTTGTGACATCCTTGTCTAGTTTTGGTATCAGAGTGATGGTGGCCTCATAGAATGAGTTTGGGAGTGCTCCACCCTCTGATATATTTTGGAAGAGTTTGAGAAGGATAGGTGTTAGCTCTTCTCTAAACGTTTGGTAGAATTCACCTGTGAAGCCATCTGGTCCTCAGCTTTTGTTTTTTGGAAGATTTTTAATCACAGTTTCAATTTCAGTGCTTGTGATTTGTCTGTTCATATTTTCTATTTCTTCCTGATTCAGTCTTGGCAGGTTGTGCATTTCTAAGAATTTGTCCATTTCTTCCAGGTTGTCCATTTTATTGACATAGAGTTGCTTGCGGTAATCTCTCATGATCTTTTGTATTTCTGCATTGTCAGTTGTTACTTCTCCTTTTTCATTTCTAATTCTATTGATTTGAGTCTTCTCCCTTTTTTTCTGGATGAGTCTGGCTAACGGTTTATCAATTTTGTTTATCTTCTTAAAGAACCAGCTTTTAGTTTTATTTATCTTTGCTATCTTTTCCTTCATTTCTTTTTCATTTATTTCTGATCTGATTTTTATGATTTCTTTCCTTCTGCTAACTTTGGCGTTTTTTGTTCTTCTTTCTCTAATTGCTTTAGGTGCAAGGTTAGGTTGTTTATTCAAGAGTTATGTTTTATTTATACTTTTGCCAAGTTGAATAACTTCAAATTATATATTAGGTTACACTTATATTAACATTCATCTAATGACATGATTGTTCCATCACTGCCCTTCTGAATTCTAGCATATTTTCTTCTGTTTGAGATGTAAAACTTGCTGCTGATTTATTCAAAATCTAGCATCTGTTTTATTGTTGATCAGCAGTGCCTGTGATAATCATTGCTGCTAAACAAAATTCCCCTGGTCCAGTAGCTAACAGGTGTGGTAGGTGGTAGCTTGTCCTCGAAGCTTCAGGTCTTCCACTTACACGTTTCTCAGTTAAAAAGAATGGGAAGGAGTTCCCAGCAGTCTAGCCAGGGTCCAGAGGATAAGCTCTTTCAAATATGCCACATACATGAATGTTGGAAGCTGTACAGATTCAGGAGAAATTCTGAGATCCCTCTTACAGCAGAAACAAGGCACAGATACCAAAGCATTTCTTTAGTTAAACTCAGTTCATCAGAGGGCACCTGGGCAATCTGACTGAACCCCAAGTACTGTCACAACTGTGACTGCCTGCTGTTTTTATTCTCACACAAAGCAGTTTTCCTAGGTGCAAATCATTCCCAGCAGGACTTGACCAGCAACACTTCTCCTTTCTTCTCTCCCAATCTCCCAGCCTAATCAAACATACTGGATGCCTGTTTCTAACAACATGATAATTTTATTCCAGGGTCTCCATTCACTTCCTTGCCTCTGTACTTTGATTGGGTCTACTCAAATCCATTCCAAAATTGTTTTCAAACTCTAAATCTTGGGGACAGATGCTTGGAGATTGTTGACCTCTTCGTCCCAATAAATGGCTAGGCACTTAGACAAGTCAAGTCAACCTGCTGTCAGCTTGGGAGAAGCCCAGATAAAAGCCAAAGAGAAGATTGTAAATGGTTTCAACATCTATTTTCCTACCTGTAATCTGCCTGGCTCACATCTGAGAAAGTTCCACAAAGTCTATTCAAAATTATTTTCTAAATTTTTTCCTTAATTGAGGAAGAAAGAAAAAGTGTTTAGTAGGAGAAAGAGAAAAAAATTTATTTTGTAGTGCTTCATTCCATCTTACAAATCCATTACCAACACCTGACAGGAGTGCACAAGGAACACCAAAGGCATTTTATCACCCTTTAATAGCCATCAGTGTGTTATTATTCAGCATGGTGATTTGTATGGCTTCTTATAAATGGTATCTTATAATTAACACACTCAGTATGGAAACTATAGAAAAGTTCAATTTTATTTAATACAACTCAAGTCTTTCCATGAAACCTGTGCCCAGTTCTGACTTTTCAACTCGAATGGGTCAAGGTTAATTGGAAGGCCATTCAGAGAAAAATCTGACTTCATTTGGTTTGCACATTGTCTTTGTTTTTGTGATCAATGTCAGTAATTCTCATCTAGTCAGTACTATTATTCTTTGGCTCTAGGATAATACAGAGAACAAAGAACTCTTTGGCCTTACAGAGTAGAGGTTCATTTTATTTACTACTTTTCCCTGGGAGTTTTATATCTTAATGCTTAAAATTTATTAAATGATTCCCTAAATAAAACTGTATCTTTCTAGTCTACCCTTTTAAAATTCCAAAATATTTTTTTGAACACAATGCTTATTTTGTCATACTGGGTCTTAAAATGATATCAGAGAATATCCCTAGTAATACTTAAGAGTGTGTATATTTTTCTTTTTAAAGATTTTTTGTTTTGAAGCCTCTCCTAAATACTAAGTACTTAATCTATCACTTAGAAATAGATAAAATTAAACTTCATGTTTAGTTTCATGTGTATTTAAAATATGTATTATGCAAGGTTTTATGAATTTCGAGAAAAGCTTTGAGTGTTTAAATCTGTTTTAAATTATTTTTACAGAATTGCAAATTATCTTAACTTTTATAGAACGAAATCCCTAAAGGACTGTCTTGTAAACTTAAAAACTTTAATTAATTTAGACTTGGCAAAATTACTTTCCAAAGCATCATGATTAGATTCAATGATTTCCTAAGTGTTGGTATCTGTGTGTGTGCGTGTGTGCACGTGTGTGTTGGTGTGTGTATGTGCTTACTAGAACTACTTTCTCATTCTTTTTTAAATGTACAAAATTGAATCTTTGCATTACTCCATATATGAAATTGTATATTAGTGGAAGATTAAAATACCTTATTACACAAATTGCTTAAATGTATTTTTACCAAGTTATGTCATAATTACATAGATATGCTGGGATGTTGGGGGAAGAACCACAATTAATTAGCACAGAAATATGAATGCATATGTTAACTACACTCATGAAAAAAATATTCTGCTTAAAAATATGATAATATATATGTATTTAGAAAAAAATATTTTGTAATCAAATTTGTTTTATCTATCTAATGTTAGTGACACCAAACATGGAAGGGACATATGTTTCTCTGGAATGAATTCTGATTTGTATAACTCCTTATGCTAATTTATGCTCTAATTTATATAAGTCAATCAGTGGCCAAAACTCTGTTGTGATAATGGTTTAATATATTTATATGACATTAAAATTAGTTAAGAAAGAGTATCTTTAAACTCAACAATAAAACAATTACCTGAAATGAATATTATGAAATAGAGAAAAATGGGACAGATTTCTCACATGTACAGTGACAATGTCCATTTATAGTGCAGATTAGGTGAATGAGAGGGATGAAATATTGTTTTATATATAAGCATTATATATAAAAATAGAAAATAATGGGTTATCGTACAGCAACTAGGTTTTTTATTATTATTATTATCACACAGTTCTAGTCCATATTTATTCCTTAGCTCGATTTATTTTAATCCCCAACTCTTACTGTCAAAATCAGATCTTCTTAAACTAAACATTAAAATGTGGCATGTCATCCTGATAACACACAATTCCACATATGGTGCTGTCATCACATTCCACACACTACTATCTCAGACATTTGCACATATTCTGTTGCTATGTCCAAAAATGAGTAAATATAGCTTATGTGAAAATAAAAGACCCCTACCATCAGATACTTACATCTCACTCAACTAAGCTTCCTTTCTTTCCCCATCTCAAGCACAGTGTTCAGAAGAAATACTGTATCCTCCTGAATTTGCAACCAGAAAATTTGATAGAAAAATTGTATGCAAAATTTCTCCTAATCATTATAGTAGTAAACTCTTTGTTGAGAAATAGGAAGAGGCTGTCCTTTCTCCACTGTACATTCCTGCCTCCTTTATCAAAGATAATGTGACAATATGTGCGTGGGTTTATCTCTGGGCTTTCTATCCTCTTCCATTGATCTATCCTTCTGTTTTTGTGCCAGTACCATACTTTCTTGATTAGTGTAGCTTTGTAGTATAGTCTGAAGTTAGGAAGCCTGATTCCTCCAGCTCAGTTTTTCATTCTGAAGATTGCTTTAGCTATTCAGGGTCTTTTGTGTTTCCATACAAATTGGGAAATTTTTTGTTCTAGTTCTGTGAAAAATGCCAGTGGGAGTTTGATAGGGATTGCATTGAATCTGTAGATTTCTTTAGGTAGTGGAGTCATTTTCACAATGTTGATTCTTCCAATCCAAGAACATGGTATACCTCTCCATCTATTTGTATCATCTTTAATTTCTTTCATCAGTGTCTTATAATTTTCTGCATACAGGTCTTTTGTCTCCTTAGGTAGGTTTATTCCTAAATATTTTATTCTTTTTGTTGCAGTGGTAAATGGGAGTGTTTTCTTGATTTCACTTTCAGAGTTTTCATCA
>NW_021702982.1:0-4363 GCF_005190385.1 Monodon monoceros
CAACTTATGCTTGCTTAAGGGGAAATGTGAGTTGGGGTGCTGCATAAAACCAGAGATTGAAATTAGCACAGATACCGTTCCATAAGCCAGATATATAATAGGCAAGACCTACTCCTTGCTCAACGAAATGGACTCAACACCCCATATTCAACACCTGGGAATATACCTGACAAGTAAGAATCTTAAAACCCATGGACTTATATTTCTCCATAAGGAAATCAAGCATGTGTACAGCAGCCTAAACGCATCAGTGAAAATCCGATAAATCCCATTATCAAAATAAATTTCAAAAACAAAACACAATGACAGTGAAATAGAGAGCAATTCTTAAATAATTGGTTCAGGGTTTGTGATGCAACCTGGATTTACCAAATCTACACCCAGAGCTGGGTGAGACATAAGGCTGGACATTTCGGGCTGATAGCATTGGTGAGGTTCGGTGAGCAAACGCAGACCCTTTGAAGTCATACTGCATGGTATCCATTCCATGGGTCCCAACTCTCCAGGTTTAAGGGATTCTTCCTTCAGCTAAATCATGCATGGGAAACCCAGAGTATGGTCCACCGTGTGATTGGGAAACGTTTTCAAATGCATCTCAGATTTCTTCCCCTGGTACTCGGGTTCACCATTCCAGACGCTTTACTAACACTCTCCCCACATGGAGAGTCAGTGCCTTTAACCTCCTGTTTGGCACAGTTTGCGATTTCTGCGCAAGATGAACAGGAATAGGGAGAACCTATGAGAGACTAGCTGTAGTTGTCTGCACGGGCAAATTTAACTCTCATTCCCACCAGGAGGAGGAATTAACCAAAGGCTCAACATGCCATACCGAGAGCAGATTAGTGTTTGAAGCAATCCTGCGGATTTGCGGCCAGCTCACAAGAAAGCGAGTTGAAGAAAGGAGCTCAGGGGCACTGTAGTTCAAAAACCTGAGGAGTTATACATGACAGCTATCTACCAAAAATATATTGAAGTAAGGCTGCGAAGAGGACTTGAAAGCGGGGCAGAATTGCAGGAATCCGATTTCAGGAGGTAGACTGGAATTGCATTTAAAGCATAGGAAAAGAGGCAGAACGTCGACAATGACGCACTTGGTCAAAAAGGGCATATGCATTTTTTCCTGAATACATTCAGGAAAAAACGCATACGCACTTTTTGGCCAACCAAGCAAGCGTGCAAAGGAAATCTGCACTGCAATGAAGTCTCACATCCCCTTGGATAAAAGGGCCATCTGAAATATGTGTAAAATCCAGAAAGGAAGAACAGGCCATGGAGAACAGGGAGCCTTGTTATGCTGATGGGCGGGATGTAAATTGTCAACAGCCACTCTGGAGAAGTATATGGTGTTTCCTGAAACACCTAAAAAACAAAGCAACAGAGCCTAGTGCATTTCCACTTCTAGTCCTATAGCTTAGGGAAATTAAAATCAAAAAGACACAGCCACCCCAAAATTTGGGACGGCTCTGTTGACAAGAACCTCATCGACGGTACAAGTTAAATATCCCAGAAAGCGAAAAATGGATAAAGATGTTGTGGTACGTAAGTATAATGGAATATCACTCAGCAATAATATCTATGTCATCAGGCCCATGGCAGCATAATGAGTGGATTCAGGTACGATGATTCTAAGTGAAATAAGTCACACAGGAAAAGAAACATCATAAGATATCACTAATACACGGAATGTAAACTTGGCTACACATGAACTGAATTACAAAACAGAACAGGGTCTCAAATTTAGAAAACCGACTTATGCATGCTTAAGGGGCAAGGTGAGTTGGGGTCCTGCATAAAACCAGAGATTGAAATTACCACAGATACCTTTCTGTAAGCCAAATATGTAACAGACGAGACTTACTCCTTTCTCAACGAAATGGCCTCGACACCCCATATTCAATGCCTAGGAGTATACCTGACTAGTAAGAATCTTAAAACCTATGGATTTATATGTCTCCATAAGAGAATCAAGTGTGTGTACAGCGGAATAAACGCAGCAGTGAAAATCCGATAAATCCCATTATCAAAATAAATTTCAAGAACAAAAGACTATGACAGGGAAATAGAGAGCAATTCTTCAATAATTCATTCAGGGCTTGTGATGTAACCTGGATTTACCACCTCTACACGCAGAGCTGGGTGAGACATAAGGCTGGACACTTGGGCCTGATTGGACTGGTGAGGTTCGGTGAGCAAATGCAGACCCTTTGAAGTCATACTGCATGCTACCCATTCCATGGGTCCCAACTCTCCAAGTTTAAGGGTTTCTTCCTTCAGCATAAACATGCATGGGGAACCCAGAGTATGGTGCACTGTGTGATTGGAAAAGGTTTTTAAATGCATCTCAGTTTTCGTACCCTGGTCCTAGGGTTCACCATTCCTGATGCTTTACTACACTCTCCCCACTTGAAGAGTCAGTGCCTTTAACCTCCTGTTTGGCACAGTTTGCAATTTCTGCGCAAGATGAACAGAAATAGGGAGAACCAATGAGAGACTAGCTGTAGGTGCCTGCACGGGCAAATTTAACTCTCATTTCCCACCAGGAAGAGGAATTAACCAAAATCTCAGTGTGCCATGCCGGAACCAGATTAGGGTCTGAAACAGTCCTGCGGTTTTGCGGCCAGCTTACATGAAAGCAAGTTGAAGGAAGGGGCTCAGGGGCACTGTAATTCACGAACTTGCAGAGTTATAAGTGAAAGCTATCATCGAAAAATATATTGAAGTATGGCTGCGAAGAAGACTTGAAATCTTGGCAGAATTGCAGGAATCCGATTTCAGGAGTTAGACAGGAATTGCTCTTAAAGCATAGGAAAAGAGACAGAACTTCAACAATGATGTACTTGGACAGAAAGGGCATATACGTTTTTTCCAGAGCCCTCATTAACAAGGGGAGGAGGCTCTCAGCACACTTTAGTGGGCAACAGATGGCCCACGTCACTTAGGCGAATTTTGGCATCCAGGCAGGAGTGACCTCACACCAGAGGGCCCACCTCATAGAAGGGTGAGGTACCCAGCCAGGATCAGTCTCTCACCAGAGGGCCCACATCACCAAAGGGATGGGAACCAGGCAGGAGTGTCCTCACACCAGAGGGACCACATCATCAAAAGTTGAGGAACCCAGCACATGTGGCCTCAAACCAGAGGACCCACATCACCAAGGGGCTCGGAGTGAGGCAGGCAAGATTAGCCTCAAAACACAGGGTTCATGGAATAAAAAAGGTGAGGAATCCAGCAGTTGAAACTTCCCAGCAGGCGGCCCAGAGCACCGAGGCTATGGAATCCAGGCCGGAATGAACTCACACCAGAGGGCCCTCATCATGATACTGTGAGCAACACAGCCATTGGGACTTCAGAGCAGAAGGCCCACATCTCCATGGGGATGGGAACCAGGCAGGAGTGTTCTTGCACCACTGGTCGACCATCAGAAAATGAGGGGAGACCAGCAGTTAGTGTCTGATGCCACAGGGCCCTCTTCACCTAGGGGAGGAGGCGCCCAGCAGGCTCCAACTGACACGAGAGGGCCTACGTTGACAAGGCGTCGTGTGCCAGCCAGGCAGGAGGGACCTCACAGCAGAGGACCCACCTCACAGAAGGGTGAGGAACCCAATCAGGATCAGACTCTCACCAGAGGGCCCACATCACCTAGGGGATCGGAAACAGGCAGGAGTGTCCTGACACTGCCACCAGTGGGGCCACATCATACAAAGGAGAGAAACCCAGCACATGTGGCCTGAACAAGAGGATCCACATCTCCAAGGGGCACGGAGTGAACCACGCAGGAGTAGGCTGACAAAACAGGGCCCATAGAATAAAAAAGGTGAGGAAACCAGCAGTAGGAACCTGCCAGCAGGCAGCCCAGAGCACCGAGTCTATTGGATCCAGGCAACAGTGAACTCACAGCAGAGGGCCACACCATGAAACTGTGAGCAACCCAGACGTTGGGACCTCAGAGCACAAGGCCCACACCCCCATAGGGATGAGAACCTGGCAGGAGTGTCCTCACACCACTTAGCACATATCAGAAAATGTGGGTACCCAGCAGTTAGGGCCTGACGCCGGAAAGCCCTCATCACCGAGGGAAGGAGGCTCTCAGCAGGCTCCAACTGCCACCAGAGTGCCGACGTTGCCAAGGAGGTGTGTGCAAGCCAGGCAGGAGTGACCTCAGAGAAGAGGGCCCACCTCACAGAAGTGTGAGGAACCCAATCAGGATCAGACTCTCACCAGAGGGCCCACATCACCAAGGGGATGGGAACCAGGAAGGAGTGTCCTCACACCAGGGGGGCCACATCAGCGAAAGGTGAGGAACCCAGCACATGTGGCCTCAAACAAGGGGACACACATCACGAAGGGGCTGGGAGTGAGGCAT
>NW_021702982.1:4463-6026 GCF_005190385.1 Monodon monoceros
GAACCCAATCAGGATCAGACTCTCACCAGAGGGCCCACATCACCAAGGGGATGGGAACCAGGAAGGAGTGTCCTCACACCAGGGGGGTCACATCAGCGAAAGGTGAGGAACCCAGCACATGTGGCCTCAAACAAGGGGACACACATCACGAAGGGGCTGGGAGTGAGGCATGCAGGAGGAGACTCAAAACAGAGGGCCCATAGAATAAAACAGGTGAGAAAACCAGAAGTTGGAACCTCCAAGCAGGCGGCCTAGAGCACCGACGCTATGGGATACAGGCAGGAGTGAACTCACAGCAGAGGGCCCACATCCTGAAACTCTGAGCAACCCAGACATTGGACCACAGAGCAGAAGGCCCACATCCCCATGGGGATGGGAACCTGGCAGAAGTCTCATTGCACCAGTGGGCACACATCAGAAAATGTGGGGAGCCCAGCAGTTAGGGCGTGATGCAAGAGGGCCCTCATCCCCGAGGGTAGGAGGGTCCCAGCAGACTCCAACTGCTACCAGAGGGCCAAAGTTGCCAAAACAGGGTGTGCCAGCAGGCAGGACTGACCGCAGAGCAGAGGGCCCACCTCACAGAAGTATGAGGAACCCAACTAGGATGAGGCTCTCACCAGTGGGCGCACAACACCAAGTGGATGGGAACCAGGCAGGAGTGTCCTCACACCATTGGGGCCACATCAGCGAAAATTGAGGAGCCCAGCACACTTGGCCTCAAACCAGAGGACACACATCACCAAGGGGCTGGGAATGAGGCAGGCAGGAGTAGCCTCGAAACAGAGGGCTCATAGAATAAAAAAGGTGAGGAACCCCGCAGTTGGAACGTCCCAGCAGGCGGCAAGATACAGCGAGGCTATGGGATCCCAGCCGGTGTGAACTCACAAAAGAGGGCACTCATCATGAAACTGTGAACAACCCAGCCGTTGTGTCCACAGAGCAGAAGGCCCACATTGCCATGGGGTTGGGAACCTGGCAGGAGTGTACTTGCACCACAGGGCACACAGCAGAAAAATTTGGGAGCCCAGGAGTTAGGGCCTGACGCCAGACGGCCCTAATTACCGAGGGGAGCAGACTCCTAGCAGGCACCAACTCTCAACTGAGGGCCCACGTCGCCAAGGTGACGTGTGTCAGCCAGGCAGGAGTGACCGCACAGCAGAGGGCCTACATCACAGAAGGGGGAGGAACCCAGCCAGGATAAGACTCTCACCAGAGGGCCCACATCACCAAAGGTATCAGAACCAGGCAGGAGTGGCCTCACACCAGTGTGGCCAAATCATAGAAAGGTGAGGAACCCAGAACAGGTGGCCTAAACCAGAGGACCCACATCTCCAAGTGGCTCGGAGTGAGGCAGGCAGGACTAGCCTCACAACGCAGGGCACATAGAATAAAAAATGTGAGGAATCCAGCAGTTGGAACCTCTCAGCAGGAGGCCCAGAGCACCCAGTCTATGGGATCCAGGCTGCAGTTAACTTACAGCAGAGGGCACACATCATGAAACTTTGAGCAACCCAGCGTTTGGACATCAGAGCAGAAGTCCCACATCCCCATAGTGATGGGAAC
>NW_021702982.1:6036-7222 GCF_005190385.1 Monodon monoceros
AAAGGTGAGGAACCCAGAACATGTGGCCTAAACCAGAGGAACCACATCTCCAAGGGGCTCAGAGTGAGGCAGGCAGGACTAGCCTCACGACGCAGGGCCCATAGAATAAAAAATGTGAGGAATCCAGCAGTTGGAACCTCCCAGCAGGTGGCCCAGAGAACCCAATCTATGGGATCAAGGCTGCAGTGAACTCACAGCAGAGGGCCCACATCATGAAACTTTGAGCAACCCAGCCATTGGCACCTCAGAACAGAAGGCCCAAATCCGCATGGGGATGGGAACCTGGCAGGAGTGTCATCGCACCAGTGGGCTCACATCAGAAAATGTGGGGAGCCCAGCAGTTAGGACCTGACGCCAGAGAGCCCTCATCACCGACGGGAGGAGGCTCCCAGCATGCTCCAACTGCAACCAGAGGGCCCATGTGGCCAAGGCGACGTGTGTCACCTAGGCAGGAGTGACCTCACAGCAGAGGGCCCACCTCCCAGAAGTGTGAGGAATCAAGCCAGGATCAGACTCTCACCAGAGGGCCCACATCAACAAGAGGATGGGAACCAGTCAGGAGTGTCCTCACAACAGTGGGGCCACATACCTAAAAGGTGAGGCAACCGGCACATGTGGCCTCAAACCAGAGGACCTACATCTCCAAGGGACTTGGAGTGAGGCAGGCAGGAGGAGCCTCACAACACAGGGCCCAAAGTATAAAAAAGGTGCGGAATCCAGCAGTTGGAACCTCCCAGCAGTCGGCCCAGAGCACAGAGGCTATGGGATCTAGGCCTGAGTGAACTAACACCAGAGAACCAACATCACGAAACTGTGAGCAACCCAGGCGTTGCGACCACAGAGCAGAAGGCCCACATCCCCATGGGGATGGGAACCTTACAGGAGTGTCCTGGCATCATTGGGCTCAGTCAGAAAACGTGGGGTGCCCAGCAGTTAGAGCCTGACGCCAGAGGGCCCTCATCACCTAGGAGAGGAGGCTCCCAGCAGGCTCCAACGGCCACAAGAGGGCCGACATCGCCAAGGCAATGGGAGCAAGCCAGGCAGGAGTTACCTCACAGAAGAGGGCCCACCTCAAAGAAGGGTCAGGGACCCAGCAAGGATCAGACTCTCACCAGAGGGCCCACAACACCAAGGGGATGGGAACCAGGCAGGAGTGTCCTCACACCATTGGGGCCACATCATCGAA
>NW_021702982.1:7322-18362 GCF_005190385.1 Monodon monoceros
CTGATTGGACTGGTGAGGTTCGGTGAGCAAATGCAGACCCTTTGAAGTCATACTGCATGCTACCCATTCCATGGGTCCCAACTCTCCAAGTTTAAGGGTTTCTTCCTTCAGCATAAACATGCATGGGGAACCCAGATTATGGTCCACTATGTGATCGGAAAACGTTTTTAAATGCATCTCAGTTTTCGTACCCTGGTCCTAGGGTTCGCCATTCCAGATGCTTTACTACACTCTCCCCACTTGAAGAGTCAGTGCCTTTAACCTCCTGTTTGGCACAGTTTGCAATTTCTGCACAAGATGAACAGAAATAGGGAGAACCAATGAGAGACTAGCTGTAGGTGCCTGCACGGGCAAATTTAACTCTCATTTCCCACCAGGAAGAGGAATTAACCAAAATCTCAGTGTGCCATGCCAGAACCAGATTAGGGTCTGAAACAGTCCTGCGGTTTTGCGGCCAGCTTACATGAAAGCAAGTTGAAGGAAGGGGCTCAGGGGCACTGTAATTCACGAACTTGCAGAGTTATAAGTGAAAGCTATCATCGAAAAATATATTGAAGTAAGGCTGTGAAGAAGACTTGAAATCTTGGCAGAATTGCAGGAATCAGATTTCAGGAGTTAGGAATTGCTCTTAAAGCATAGGAAAAGAGGCAGAACTTCAACAATGATGTACTTGGACAGAAAGGGCATATACGTTTTTTCCAGAGCCCTCATTAACAAGGGGAGGAGGCTCTCAGCACACTTTAGTGGGCAACAGATGGCCCACGTCACCGAGGCGAATTTTGCCATCCAGGCAGGAGTGACCTCACACCAGAGGGCCCACCTCACAGAAGGGTGAGGTACCCAGCCAGGATCAGTCTCTCACCAGAGGGCCCACATCACCAAAGGGATGGGAACCAGGCAGGAGTGTCCTCACACCAGTGGGACCACATCATCGAAAGTTGAGGAACCCAGCACATGTGGCCTCAAACCAGAGGACCCACATCACAAAGGGGCTCGGAGTGAGGCAGGCAAGATTAGCCTCAAAACACAGGGTTCATGGAATAAAAAGGGTGAGGAATCCAGCAGTTGAAACTTCCCAGCAGGCGGCCCAGAGCACCGAGGCTATGGAATCCAGGCCGGAATGAACTCACACCAGAGGGCCCTCATCATGATACTGTGAGCAACACAGCCATTGGGACTTCAGAGCAGAAGGCCCACATCTCCATGGGGATGGGAACCAGGCAGGAGTGTTCTTGCACCACTGGTCGACCATCAGAAAATGAGGGGAGACCAGCAGTTAGTGTCTGATGCCACAGGGCCCTCTTCACCTAGGGGAGGAGGCGCCCAGCAGGCTCCAACTGACACGAGAGGACCTACGTTGACAAGGCGTCGTGTGCCAGCCAGGCAGGAGGGACCTCACAGCAGAGGACCCACCTCACAGAAGGGTGAGGAACCCAATCAGGATCAGACTCTCACCAGAGGGCCCACATCACCTAGGGGATCGGAAACAGGCAGGAGTGTCCTGACACTGCCACCAGTGGGGCCACATCATACAAAGGAGAGAAACCCAGCACATGTGGCCTGAACAAGAGGATCCACATCTCCAAGGGGCACGGAGTGAACCACGCAGGAGTAGGCTGACAAAACAGGGCCCATAGAATAAAAAAGGTGAGGAAACCAGCAGTAGGAACCTGCCAGCAGGCAGCCCAGAGCACCGAGTCTATTGGATCCAGGCAACAGTGAACTCACAGCAGAGGGCCACACCATGAAACTGTGAGCAACCCAGACGTTGGGACCTCAGAGCACAAGGCCCACATCCCCATAGGGATGAGAACCTGGCAGGAGTGTCCTCACACCACTTAGCACATATCAGAAAATGTGGGTACCCAGCAGTTAGGGCCTGACGCCGGAAAGCCCTCATCACCGAGGGAAGGAGGCTCTCAGCAGGCTCCAACTGCCACCAGAGTGCCGACGTTGCCAAGGAGGTGTGTGCAAGCCAGGCAGGAGTGACCTCAGAGAAGAGGGCCCACCTCACAGAAGTGTGAGGAACCCAATCAGGATCAGACTCTCACCAGAGGGCCCACATCACCAAGGGGATGGGAACCAGGAAGGAGTGTCCTCACACCAGGGGGGCCACATCAGCGAAAGGTGAGGAACCCAGCACATGTGGCCTCAAACAAGGGGACACACATCACGAAGGGGCTGGGAGTGAGGCATGCAGGAGGAGACTCAAAACAGAGGGCCCATAGAATAAAACAGGTGAGAAAACCAGAAGTTGGAACCTGCAAGCAGGCGGCCTAGAGCACCGACGCTATGGGATACAGGCAGGAGTGAACTCACAGCAGAGGGCCCACATCCTGAAACTCTGAGCAACCCAGACATTGGGACCACAGAGCAGAAGGCTCACATCCCCATGGGGATGGGAACCTGGCAGAAGTCTCATTGCACCAGTGGGCACACATCAGAAAATGTGGGGAGCCCAGCAGTTAGGGCGTGATGCAAGAGGGCCCTCATCCCCGAGGGGAGGAGGGTCCCAGCAGACTCCAACTGCTACCAGAGGGCCAAAGTTGCCAAAACAGGGTGTGCCAGCAGGCAGGACTGACCGCAGAGCAGAGGGCCCACCTCACAGAAGTATGAGGAACCCAACTAGGATGAGGCTCTCACCAGTGGGCGCACAACACCAAGTGGATGGGAACCAGGCAGGAGTGTCCTCACACCAGTGGGGCCACATCAGCGAAAATTGAGGAGCCCAGCACACTTGGCCTCAAACCAGAGGACACACATCACCAAGGGGCTGGGAATGAGGCAGGCAGGAGTAGCCTCGAAACAGAGGGCTCATAGAATAAAAAAGGTGAGGAACCCCGCAGTTGGAACGTCCCAGCAGGCGGCAAGAAACAGCGAGGCTATGGGATCCCAGCCGGTGTGAACTCACAAAAGAGGGCACTCATCATGAAACTGTGAACAACCCAGCCGTTGTGTCCACAGAGCAGAAGGCCCACATTGCCATGGGGTTGGGAACCTGGCAGGAGTGTACTTGCACCACAGGGCACACAGCAGAAAAATTTGGGAGCCCAGGAGTTAGGGCCTGACGCCAGACGGCCCTAATTACCGAGGGGAGCAGACTCCTAGCAGGCACCAACTCTCAACTGAGGGCCCACGTCGCCAAGGTGACGTGTGTCAGCCAGGCAGGAGTGACTGCACAGCAGAGGGCCTACATCACAGAAGGGGGAGGAACCCAGCCAGGATAAGACTCTCACCAGAGGGCCCACATCACCAAAGGTATCAGAACCAGGCAGGAGTGGCCTCACACCAGTGTGGCCAAATCATAGAAAGGTGAGGAACCCAGAACAGGTGGCCTAAACCAGAGGACCCACATCTCCAAGTGGCTCGGAGTGAGGCAGGCAGGACTAGCCTCACAACGCAGGGCACATAGAATAAAAAATGTGAGGAATCCAGCAGTTGGAACCTCTCAGCAGGAGGCCCAGAGCACCCAGTCTATGGGATCCAGGCTGCAGTTAACTTACAGCAGAGGGCACACATCATGAAACTTTGAGCAACCCAGCGTTTGGACATCAGAGCAGAAGTCCCACATCCCCATAGTGATGGGAACCTGGCGGGAGTGTCCTCGCACCACTTAGTACGTATCAGAAAATGTGGGTACCCAGCAGTTAGGGCCTGACGTGAGAGGGCCCTCATCACCGAGGGGAGGAGGTTCCCAGCATGCTCCAACTGCCACCAGACGGCTGACGTCACCAAGGAAGTGAGTGCCAGCCAGGCAGTAGGGACCTCAGAGCAGAGGGCCAAGCACATGGAAGTGTGAGGAACCCAACCAGGATCAGACTCTCACCAGAGGGCCCACAGCACCAAGGGGATGGGAAGCAGGCAGGAGTGTTCTGAGACCAGTGGGGTGACATCATTGAAAGGTGAGGAACCCAGCACATGTGGCCTCGAACCAGAAGACCCACATCAAATAGGGGCTCGGAATGAGGCAGGGAAGAGGTGTCTCACAACACAGTGCACATAGAAGAAAAAAGGTGAGGAATCCAGCAGTTAGGAAGCTCCAAGCAGTTGTCCCAGGGCACTGAGGCTATGGGATGCATGCCGGAGTGAACTCACAGCAGAGGGCCCACATCCTGACACTGTGAGCAACCCAGCCGTTGTGACCCCAGAGCAGAAGGCCCAAAACCGCATGGGGATGGGAAGCTGGCAGGAGTGTCCTCTCACCACTTAGCACGTATCAGAAAATGTGGGTACCCAGCAGTTAGGGCCTGACACCAGAGGCTCCTCATCACCGAGAGGAGAAGGCTCCCAGCATGCTCCAACTGCTGCCAGAGGGCCGACGTCACCAAGGCGGGGTGTGCCAGCCAGGCAGGAGTGACCTCAGGGCACAGGGCCAACCTTATGGAACTGTGAGGAACCCAACCAGGATGAGACTCTCACCAGAGGGCCCACATCACCAAGGGGAACAGAACCAGGCAGGAGTGGCCTCACTCCAGTGTGGCCAAATCATAGAAAGGTGAGGAACCCAGAACATGTGGCCTAAACCAGAGGAACCACATCTCCAAGGGGCTCGGAGTGAGGCAGGCAGGACTAGCCTCACGACGCAGGGCCCATAGAATAAAAACTGTGAGGAATCCAGCAGTTGGAACCTCCCAGCAGGTGGCCCAGAGAACCCAATCTATGGGATCAAGGCTGCAGTGAACTCACAGCAGAGGGCCCACATCATGAAACTTTGAGCAACCCAGCCATTGGCACCTCAGAACAGAAGGCCCAAATCCGCATGGGGATGGGAACCTGGCAGGAGTGTCATCGCACCAGTGGGCTCACGTCAGAAAATGTGGGGAGCCCAGCAGTTAGGACCTGACGCCAGAGGGCCCTCATCACCAATGGGAGGAGGCTCCCAGCACACTCCAACTGCAACCAGAGGGCCCATGTGGCCAAGGCGACGTGTGTCACCCAGGCAGGAGTGACCTCACAGCAGAGGGCCCACCTCCCAGAAGTGTGAGGAATCAAGCCAGGATCAGACTCTCACCAGAGGGCCCACATCAACAAGAGGATGGGAACCAGTCAGGAGTGTCCTCACACCAGTGGGGCCACATACGTAAAAGGTGAGGCAACCGGCACATGTGGCCTCAAACCAGAGGACCTACATCTCCAAGGGACTTGGAGTGAGGCAGGCAGGAGGAGCCTCACAACACAGGGCCCAAAGTATAAAAAAGGTGCGGAATCCAGCAGTTGGAACCTCCCAGCAGTCGGCCCAGAGCACAGAGGCTATGGGATCTAGGACTGAGTGAACTAACACCAGAGAACCAACATCACGAAACTGTGAGCAAGCCAGGCGTTGGGACCACAGAGCAGAAGGCCCACATCCCCATGGGGATGGGAACCTTACAGGAGTGTCCTGGCATCATTGGGCTCAGTCAGAAAACGTGGGGTGCCCAGCAGTTAGAGCCTGACGCCAGAGGGCCCTCATCACCTAGGAGAGGAGGCTCCCAGCAGGCTCCAACTGCCACCAGATGGCCGACGTCACCAAGGCAATGGGAGCAAGCCAGGCAGGAGTTACTTCACAGAAGAGGACCCACCTCAAAGAAGGGTCAGGAACCCAGCAAGGATCAGACTCTCACCAGAAGGCCCACAACACCAAGGGGATGGGAACCAGGCAGGAGTGTCCTCACACCATTGGGGCCACATCATCGAAAGGTGAGGGACCCAAAACACATGGCCTCAAACCAGAGGACACACATCACCAAGGGGCTGGGAGGGAGGCAGGCAGGAGTAGCCTCAAAACAGAGGGCCCATAGAATGAAAAAGGTGAGGAATCCCGCAGTTGGAATGTCCCAGCAGGCGGCAAGGAACAGTGAGGCTATGGGATCCCGGCCGGTGTGAACTCACAAAAGAGGGCCCTCATCATGAAACTGTGAACAACCCAGCCATTGTGTCCACAGAGCAGAAGGCCCACATTGCCATGGGGTTGGGAACCTGGCAGGAGTGTACTCGCACCACAGGGCACACATCAGAAAAGTTTGGGAGCCCAGGAGTTAGGGCCTGACGCCAGGGGGCCCTCATTACCGAAGGGAGGAAACTCCCAGCAGGCAGCAAATCCCAAGTGAGGGCCCACGTCGCCAAGGTGACGTGCGCCAGCCAGGCAGGAGTGACCTCACAGCAGAGGGCATACGTCACAGAAGGGTGAGGAACCCAGCCAGGATAAGACTCTCACCAGAGGACCCGCATCACCAAGGGGATCGGAACCAGGCAGAAGTATCCTCACACCAGTGTGGCCAAATAATGGAAAGGTGAGGAACCCAGAACATGTGGCCTAAACCAGAGGACCCACATCAACAAGGGGCTCAGAGTGAGGCCGGCAGGAGGTGTCTCAAACAGAGGGCCCATAAAATAAAAAAGGTGAGGGATCCCGCAGTTGGAACCTCCCAGCAGGCGGCAAGGAACACCGAGGCTATGGGATCCCGGCCGGTGTGAACTCACAACAGAGGGCCCTCATCACGAAACTGTGAACAACCCAGCGGTTGGGACCACAGAGCAGAAGGCCAACATTCCCATGGGGCTGGGAACCTGGCAGGAGTGTACTCCCACCAGAGGGCACATATCAGAAAAGTATGGGAGCCCAGGAGTTAGGGCCTGACGCCAGACGGCCCTCATTACCGAGGGGAGGAGACTCCCAGCAGGCACCAACTGCCAACTGAGGGCCCACGTCGCCAAGGTGACGTGCGCCAGCCAGGCAGGAGTGACCTGACAGCGGAGCGTCTACGTCACAGAAGAGTGAGGTACCCAGCCAGGAAAAGACTCTCACCAGAGGGCCAACATCACCAAGGGGATCGGATCAAGGCAGGAGTGGCCTCACACCAGTGTGGCCAATTCATAGAAAGGTGAGGAACCCAGAACACGTGGCCTAAACCAGAGGACCCACATCTCCAAGGGGCTCAGAGTGAGGCAGGCAGGACTCGCCTCACAACGCAGGGCACATAGAATAAAAAATGTGAGGAATCCAACAGTTGGAACCTCCCAGCAGGTGGCCCAGAGCACCCAGTCTATGGGATCCAGGCTGCAGTGCACTCACAGCAGAGGGCCCACATCATGAAACTTTGAGCAACCCAGCCGTTTTGACATCAGAGCAGAAGTCCCACAACCCTATGGGGATGGGAACCTGGCAGGAGTGGCCTCGCACCACTTAGTACGTATCAGAAAAAGTGGGTACCCAGCAGTTAGGGCCTGACGCGAGAGGGCCCTCATCACCGAGGGGAGGAGGTTCCCAGCACGCTCCAACTGCCACCAGAGGGCCGACGTCACCAAGGCGGTGTGTGCCAGCCAGGCAGGAGTGACCTCAGAGCAGAGGGCCAAGCTCATGGAAGTGTGAGGAACCCAACCAGGATCAGACTCTCACCAGAGGGCCCACATCACCAAGGGGATGCGAAGCAGGCAGGAGTGTGCTCACCCCAGTGGGGCTACATCATTGAAATGTGAGGAACCCAGCACATGTGGCCTCGAACCAGAAGACCCACATCAAAAAGGGGCTCGGAGTGAGGCAGGGAGGAGGTGTCTCACAACACAGTGCACATAGAAGCAAAAAGGTGAGGAATCCAGCAGTTGGAAGCTCCAAGCAGTTGTCCCAGGGCACCGAGGCTATGGGATCCATGCCGGAGTGAACTCACAGCAGAGAGCCCACATCCTGACACTGTGAGCAACCCAGCTGTTGTGACCCCAGAGCAGAAGGCCCAAAACCGCATGGGGATGGGAACCTGGCAGGAGTGTCCTCTCACCACTTAGCACGTATCAGAAAATGTGGGTACCCAGCAGTTAGGGCCTGACACCAGAGGGTCCACATCACCGAGAGGAATAGGTTCCCAGCATGCTGCAACTACCGCCAGAGGGCCGACGTCACCAAGGCGGGGTGTGCCAGCCAGGCAGGAGTGACCTCAGGGCAGAGGGCCAACCTTACGGAACTGTGAGGAACCCAACCAGGATGAGACTCTCACCAGAGGGCCCACATCACCAAGAGGATGGGAACCAGGCAGGAGTGTTCTCACTCCAGTGGGGCCACATCATTGAAAGGCGAAGAAACCACCACATGTGGCCTCAAACCAGAAGACCCACATCAACAAGGGGCTCAGAGTGAGGCAGGCAGGAAGTGTCTCACAACACACGGCCCATAGAAGAAAAAAGGTAAGGAATCCTGCAGTTGGAAGCTCCAAGCAGGTGGCCCAGAGCACCGAGGCTATGGGATGCATGCCGGAGTGAACTCACAGCAGAGGGCCCACATCCTGACACTGTGAGCAGCCCAGCCGTTGGCACCTCAGAATAGAAGGCCCAAATCCGCATGGGGATGGGAACCTGGCAGGAGTGTCATCACACCAGTGGACTCACATCAGAAAATGTGGGGAGCCCAGCAGTTAGGGCCTGACGCCAGAGAGCCCTCATCACCAATGGGAGGAGGCTCCCAGCACACTCCAACTGCAACCAGAGGGCCCATGTGGCCAAGGCGACGTGTGTCACCCAGGCAGGAGTGACCTCACAGCAGAGGGCCCACCTCCCAGAAGTGTGAGGAATCAAGCCAGGATCAGACTCTCACCAGAGGGCCCACATCAACAAGAGGATGGGAACCAGTCAGGAGTGTCCTCACACCAGTGGGGCCACATACATAAAAGGTGAGGCAACCGGCACATGTGGCCTCAACCCAGAGGACCTACATCTCCAAGGGACTTGGAGTGAGGCAGGCAGGAGGAGCCTCACAACACAGGGCCCAAAGTATAAAAAAGGTGCGGAATCCAGCAGTTGGAACCTCCCAGCAGTCGGCCCAGAGCACAGAGGCTATGGGATCTAGGCCTGAGTGAACTAACACCAGAGAACCAACATCACGAAACTGTGAGCAAACCAGGCGTTGCGACCACAGAGCAGAAGGCCCACATCCCCATGAGGATTGGAACATTACAGGAGTGTCCTGGCATCACTGGGCTCACATCAGAAATCGTGGGGAGCCCAGCAGTTAGAGCCTGACACAAGAGGGCCCTCATAACCTTGGAGAGGAGGGTACAAGAAGGCTCCAACTGCCACCAGAGGTCCGACGTCACCAAGCCAATGGGAGCAAGCCAGGCAGGAGTTACCTCACAGCAGAGGTCCCACCTCACAGAAGAGTGAAGAACTCAGTCAGGATCAGACTCTCACCAGAGGGCCCACATCACCAAGGGGATCGGATCCAGGCAGGAGTGGCCTCACTCCATTGGGTCCACATCAGCAAAGCTGAGGAACCCAGCACATGTGGCCTCAAACCAGAGGACACACATCACCAAGGGGTTAGGAGTGAGGCAGGTGTCTGGAGGGGCACATTTAACTCTAATTTCCCACCAGGAAGTGGAATGAACCAAAGTCTCAGAGTGCCGTGCCGGACCCTGATTACGGCCTGAAGCAAACCTGCGGTTCTGTGGC
Organism: Monodon monoceros; assembly: GCF_005190385.1. Lineage (NCBI taxonomy): Eukaryota > Metazoa > Chordata > Mammalia > Artiodactyla > Monodontidae > Monodon > Monodon monoceros. The sequence continues at coordinate 16,740 of NW_021702982.1, forward strand.
CAGTTTTCAAGGAAACGAGTTAAGGAAATCACGGGCACTGTAATTCACAAACCTGCAGAGTTATAAATGACAGCTATTGGCAAAAATATATGGAAGTAAGTCTGCAAAGAGGACTTGAAAACGAGGCAGAATTGCAGGAATCATATTTCAGGAGGTAGATTGGTATTGCATTTAAAGCATGTCAAAAGCGGCAGACCTTTGACAGTGATGCACTTGGACAAAAGTGCGTAAACATTTTTTCCTGAATATATTCAGGAAAAAACACATATGCCCTTTTTGGCCAACCAGGCACTCGAGAAATGGAAATCCGCACTACAATGAAGTCTCATTTCCCATTCGTCAAAAGGGCCATCTGAAAAAAGTGTAAAAACCAGAAACACAGGACAGGCCATGGAGAACAGGGAGCCTTGTTATGCTGACGGGCGGGATGTAAATTGCCAACAGACACTCTGGAGATGTTTATGGTGTATCCTGAAACATCTGAAAAACAAAGCTACAGACCCTAGGGCACTTCCACTTTTGGCCCTATAGCTTAGGAAAATGAATATCAACAAGACACAGCCAACACAAAATTTAGGGCTGCTGTGTTTACAAGAACCTTGAGTCCAGTACAAATTAAATATCCCAGAAAGAAAAAAATGGATAAAGGAGTTGTGCTACTTACGTACAAGGGAATATCACTCAGCAATGAAATCAATGTCATCAGGCCTGTAGCAGCAAATTGAGTGGATTTAAGTATGATGATTCTAAGAGAAATATGTCACACAGAGAAAGATAATTATCATAAGATATCACTAATAGAGAGAGTGTAAACTTGGTTACACATAAACTGAATTCCAAAACCGAACAGAGTCTCACATTTAGATAAAAACTTATGCTTGCTTAAGGGGAAAGTTGAGTTGGGGTGCTGTATAAAACCAGAGATTGAAATTAGCACACATACCGTTCCATAAGCCAAATATGTAATAGACAAGACCTACTCTTTGCTCAACGAAATAGACTCATCCATGGTGTATCACCTCACACCTGTTAGAATGGGCATCATCAGAAAATCTACAAACAACAAATGCTGGAAAGGGTGCGGAGATAAGGAACCCTCTTCCACTGTTGTTGGGAATGTAAATTGATACAGTCACTGTGGAGAACATTGAGTTTCTTATAAAACTAAGAATAGAATTACCATATGATACAGCAATCCCACTACTGGGCATATACCCAGACAAAACCATAAATCAAAAAGAGACATTCACCGCAATGTTCATTGCATCACTATTTACAATATCCAGGTAATGGAAGCAGCCTAAATGCCCACAGACAGACGAATGCATAAAGATGTGGTACATATATAAAATGGAATATTACTAAGCCATAAAAAGGAATGAAATTGGGTCATTTGTAGAGACGTTGATGGATCTAGAGACTGTCATACAGAGTGAAGTAAGTCAGAAAGAGAAAAACAAATCTTGTCTATTAATGCATATATGTGGAACCTAGAAAAATTGTACAGATGAACCGTTTTGCAAGGCAGAAATAGAGCAACAGATGTAGACAACAAACGTATGGACACCAAGGGGGGCAAGCTGTTGGGGGGTGGTGGTGGGAGGAGTTGAGAGATTGGGATTG